>NC_090758.1:9635480-9640480 GCF_036898095.1 Palaemon carinicauda
TGGTACGTACACGTACCACGGTTTCGTACATATATATATATATATATTTATATATAGGGCTGATATATTTTATTAGATGCCCATAGATTCTGTTATATATTTTTTTTTCTCTTTTCTTTTTAACATTCCGGCTTATATATTTTTATTAGATGCCGAGAGAAAAAATTATTTATATCTTTTTTTTTTTTAAATGTTGTTTTAAATGTATTTTTAACAATGCAAATGTAGAAAATTTCTTCAATTACATATTACTAGCGTACTAACAGCTTTTCTTACAAACACTTCCCGATAATTTACTCCTTTAGCGAATGAGGTGGCCACTCAAACGGCTTTGAACTGAATCAAGTATGGAGTATTGTCGGGACTAGGCGAAACGTTCCTTTGTAGCTGCATGCTGTGCCGTAACCTACGCCAACAAGGATGTTCACGGCGATAAATATCACCACTATGAACAACAGACCTGCTAGTAGTATGGGGGGAAGGATTTCCTTATAAGTCGGTGACAGGTGGTCCCTTTCGGTAAGCTTCATCAACCGCTTTGCCACATGTCTGTTATACGGGAGAGGGAGTGCTGGCATTGTAGAGGTCCACGGGAAGTTCGCGAAGTAGGCTCGTTCTCTGATGAGTGTCCGTAGACCAGTCACCATGGAATTAGGGGAAGTCCCGATACAACCATCTGCTGCGACGAAGATGTGTGTGAAGGACGGGGATCCGTCAGGGCATGATACATTGAAGCCGTCCTTGTCGTATCGTATCCAAGAGCCATTGTTCAGTCTGCAATTGAACTCATTATTGTCAAAGGGATAAAGCTTATCCAGACAATTTTCACTTGTATGGGAGAGAGCACCGTCTAGCACTATACCTAACTCGCATGAATCCATTAAGTTTTTATGGAATTCAAATGAGTCAGCTGTACATATTTTTCTATCCATTGCATCTGAACAGTGAGTTAATTGATTCAAGTCATTAATGACCGTATATGTTTCCTTGTCTGGGGAAATCAATACATGTCCTGTCAAACTGGATATTACTTGATTTGAGTGATTCGTCATGAAAGTCGGAAATGGTGATATCCTGTAAGATTGCCAGGCATCAGAAGAATCAAAGGGAATTGTAATCATAATCTTGTTATTATCTACTTTTACTGTAATTAGGCTGTAATAAAATTCTAACCTATGTTCGTCTAACAAAGGAACATAGCCTAGTTTATCCCTTCTGTTCTCCAGAATTAACTTTAAGTAACTTATAGGCAACAAATGGGGCGACAATACACCTTTAGTTGCTAACGTGATAGCTTCTACATAATCCTTGGATTTCTCAATGAAATGTGCAATTCTGTTATGTATGTGATCTATCTTTGAATCATAATACGTTAATGTTGCCAACAAATCCTGTAATTCCATAATCTGAACAATATTATTTGAATGTTCATTTACTAAATCCATAATTTTATTGATTGAAGCTAACTGATTCCTTAGTTCTGACATAATCAATTCATCTTCATGAGTCAAGAACTCAATTTTCTTATTTTGATTACTAATTTTAAGACGATTGGAAATTCTTAAACCTAAACTTGCAACAGACCCAAAGATGCTTAATGCAGCATAAATAAACGGATTCCGTCTTTCTTTATGTTCGTGTCCTACAGTCCACATCAAAAGGTCATAAGCCAAAGATCCTGTCTCATCAGTCTTATTTTTCAAGTCATCAGATAGCATCTCTGCAATTTTTAATGTTGATCCAAGCAAACTCTCTGTAGTCAAATGAAAATGTCTTCTATACAACTCATCCAATGAGGCAGAAAACCTTGAAATAGCGGTTCTTAAGCTAGTGACATCATTCTCTTGAAGAAAAATTGCTTGCATATTCACTTCTACAATTACGTTGGTTGATGTAATAAAAATGTCTTCTCTTCTTTCAACTATAGTGCCATATATAAAATTTATACTTTTAGTTTTAGAGCTCATCCCACACGAGAAAAATGTCTGAGCGAACAATATCACTCCCAACAACAAAAAATTCTTCTTGGAAACCTGTAACGAGAAAAATATATGTAATTACTCCTGTATTAAAAAGAAAACTTTTAATCACATAAAATAAAAAATAAAAATTTCCCTCACTTCTTTTCCTCTCTTTTCTTTTTAATTACTTATGTGAGCCAATGGTACTATTCTCTCATCCGTGGGTTGGGATACGTTTGGAACTCTAAACCTATTGGCCGTTAATGTTTCCAAAATGTTAAATGGGCCTTCAAACTTAGGTGTTAGTTTATAATTGAGCCCTTTTCGTACATTGATTTTAATATATACGTTATCACCCACGGTATATGTTTTAGTTGGTTTCGCTGTTTTATCATGATTCCTTTTCATTATGATTTGTGATTCTTCTAAATTCTTTCGAAGGATATCATATCGACTTATACTTGCATTTATACATTCTTTTAAAGGATTTGATAGATTAGTTGTAGGCGTTAATACATGGAAAGGCGTTCTAACTGGGGTACCATACAATGCTTCAGGCGGTGACATTTTAATTGATATATGATATGAATGATTCAGAGTACTCAGTGCCGCCGGTATTGCAATATCCCAGTTGGGGTCTGATCCCCCTAGTGTTACCCTCAATATATTTAATATCTTCCTATTTGCTCTTTCCACTAGCCCATTCGACTCTGGGTGATATATCATGGTATTTATTTTCTTTATGTTGAGGAATTCACACCATGAGGTAAGAAAGTGATTATTAAATTCACCACCCGAGTCTGAGATTATCATGTGTGGAATTCCATGTTTACAAATGTAACACTCGTAAAATTTCCTAGCGCATTCAATCGCAGTTTTAGTTTTAAGCGCTATTAATTCTGTATATCGAGTTAAAGCATCTATAATTACTAAGAGGTGCTTATTTCCTCAGTCTGACTCGTAAAATCCTGTTAACAAATCTAAATGTATTCTTTCAAAGGGTTGATTGGGCACAGGATAAGCTCCTAGGCTGACAGGTGTTTTCATATGCCCTTTGTTTTCCTGACATGTGCGACAAGTAGCTATGTGTCTTTTTATATCTGTAAGCATTGTATGCCAATAAAACAATGATTTGGCTTTCTGTGACATTAATGAGAACCCAGGGTGTCCATGTAATGGATTTGAATGCAAACAATTCAGGACAGTGGAAATAAGTGAGATTGGTACTACTACCTGGTCGTTAGTTACATGTGGTGTATTGCGGGTTTTCCTTGTCACAGTCCTACACAGAATATTATCTTTGATTATATAATTCTGCTGCTTATACTTTATATATTCCTTTTCCTTATGATTGCCTTTCAAAGCACTTATAATTGTTTCTATTTTCTGATCTTTTCTTTGCTCAGTCTGTAACAATTCAGCGCTCCAGCCTAAATCTTCTTGTTCAGATATTGTTTTTACAATAGGCATGGATGTTGATATATCTATTAATTCAGCTAAAGGCTCCGTACAAGATGACACGGGGTTGCGTGATAATGCATCCGCAATGATATTTGCTTTCCCAGGTAAATACCCGATTCTTGCGCCAAAATCTTGAATGATCAAATGCCACCGAGTTCGTTTAGGGCTGTGGTTGAAGCCTTTAAAGAACTCTGTTAGTGGTTTATGGTCAGTAAGAACCTTAACGGGATAACCGTAAATTATGAACTTAAAATGCACTAGCGAATTAACAATAGCTAGCCCTTCCTTTATTACTGCATACTTACTTTCGGAAGTTCTCAATTTTCGAGAGTAAAGAGCTATCGGGAAGAATTGTTTATCATATTGCTGAAGCAATACCCCTCCTACTCCTAAGTCTGAGGCGTCTGTTGCAATGAAGATTTCCTTACCGAAGTCAGGAAATTTTAAGATAGGAGAACTACACAGTTCATCTTTCAAGGTATTAAACGCCTGTTGATGATGCTCAGACCATATGAAATCTACGCCCTTCTTCGTAAGATCAGTTAAAGGAGCGGCTATTATTGAATAGTTGCGTATAAAACGCCTGTAATATCCACTACAACTCAGAAATTGCTGTATTCCCTTGACATTAGTAGGTATGGGAAAATTATGTATAGCCGACACCTTATCATGGACTACTTTAAGACCTTGGCTTGACACCATGAAACCCAAATATATTAATTCTGTTTTTAAAAATTCACACTTACTAATCTTTACCCTTAAGTTATGTTGTCTTAATCTCTGTAATACTAGTTCTAACTTACGTAGATGTTCTTCTAAGGTGTTGGAAAAGATTACAAGATCATCCATATAGGCATGCAATATATCCCCTAACAAGTCTCCAAACACTATGTTAATCATTCTTGTAAACGTTATGGGAGCACAACGAAACTAAAAGGCATCCGTAAAAATTCATAATATCCCCTGGCTGTGCTGAAGGCTGTGTATGGGATACTATCTTCTAATGATATCTGGTGAAAGCCTTTAAGTAAGTCCAAACTGGTAAAATATTTATTCTGACTTAAAAAAGACAAAATATCGTCAGTACATGGCACTGGGAATCGATCAGGGATCGTCTCCTCGTTTAGACGACGGAAGTCGACGCAGATACGCCATGTTCGATCTTTTTTCGGTACAACTATTAAAGGAAAATTATAAGGGCTGTTTGATTTCCTAATGACTCCTTCTTCTAGCATTTTACCTACTTTATCATTTATTTCATTCTGGAATTTTATAGGGAGTCTGTACGAGGGTACATAGATAATTTTCTGCTTGTCCTTTAACCTTATTTGATGCTCGATCACATCTGTTTTTCCTAAGGATCCATCCGTAGTGGAAAAAACATCATGATATTTAGTTAAAAGTCCAAAAAGTTTCTGCTGAATTTCTTCGTCTTGAATGTCTTTATTGATTTTATTTTTAATAGATTGCAAAAGGGATTCATCCGCAACTGATTGAGAGTGATTGATTTCAGCAACGGTAAGAATACGATGTTTATAATCTTCTACATCCAAGATATGTTGATTTTTGTGAATTACT
>NC_090758.1:9645480-9662980 GCF_036898095.1 Palaemon carinicauda
ATTCTTAGCTTACAAGGATGGTGAGGCTGTAACGACTAAAGAAACTGACCGGTTTGAGTGGGACTTGAACCCCAGTCTGCAATTCTCCAGTCAGGGACATTACCACACCAGCCACCGTAAGAGAAATTTAGCATCTGTGACTTCAAGAACAGAAAATTGATGCTATTGTTTTAGGTGTTAGGAAAACTGAACCATATTCATTATTCTTGTGTAGATCTGTTTATAGTGAGGCTCCTAAATATCTTGATATTCCCTGATTAATCTGTTAAAGTTAAATGTTAGAATTTTCAAAATTCAGTGAAACTTTTTAAGTATCTTGATATTGTTTAATTAATTTGATAGTTAGTAGTTAGAATTCAATTGCAAAGCTAATATTTGTTGTTTGAAAATTTCTACAAAGAACAAAATGTAAAATTAAGTTATACTTTATTTGCTAATTGACATATCAAAGACTTACTAGTTCAATAACTTTGATCACAATCTCAGTCTTTTGCAATCTAGTGTCATATCAAATTTACTAGAAACCTCAATATCAAATTTCACTCTTACTAACGTATTGTCATCAATTGAAAATTTTACTTATTGCATTGTTCGTATTTATAGGAATTTTAAGAATTCTGGTAATATTTTCTTTTATCTGGACTATGAAATAAGGTTATATATATGATATTCTAACTTGATTATACTAACTCACTTCTAATTCCATTTGAATAACTTACTTCTAATTTAATAAGTCTACGATGCTTATGTCTTTGCCATTCTTCTAAGCACATTTACGATAAATTTTTTATGCTACCCAAATTTTTACTTCCAGATAATTGATAGCTATAATTTTTATGTAGCAGACACTTGATCAGAAAACATATTTAGCTAAAACATTTGGTATCAATAGAGGTTTAGTATCTTTAGGTCATTTCTTTCTATTCTTTGTAGTATGTATTACCACAAGTTAAAAGGTTTAAAGACTGCTCATGAATGGCAGAGGCAAGGGAGGGTGACATTGCCATATCGAGTAGGACAATGCACTACAGACTGACCATATATACATGTGATCAGCGCCCAAGCCCTCTCTCCACCCAAGCTAGGACCAGGCAATGGGTGCTGATGACTCAGCAGATACACCTATTGGCTCTCTCAAACCTCCCTTCCTTAGCTCACAAGGATGTTGAGGTTGCAGCGACCAAAGAAACTAATGAATTTGAGTGGGACTTGAATCCCAGTCTGGCGTTAACCAGTCAGTGACGTTACCATATTGGCCACCACAACCCTACATTTCATCTTAACTTTAATTATTATATGTGACGTAAAGTTCAACTGATGACCTGTTTTTGAATCAGGTGAGGTCCTACTGGGTGAAGGCCTTTTTATATAGTGATTTCTATTCTTCCTTGTATTTCTATGAGACCGTGTTCTCGGTGGCACTTGTGGATATTGGAATGAGGCTGATAGATTAGAGAGGGATTTTTACCCTGTGTCTTAGCTTATGATGTCATGAAGTTTTGTTTCTATCCTTACTTTCCATTTAGGCCTTCCTATTATGTAAATATTTGTTGGTCATTAAGTTCTGTCTTTAAGGAAGAGACATCATATTATTGGTAGTAGACTGGCCATGACACCATGAACCTGTTGAAATACTACCAATCGAGAGTTATTTGGTCCATTGACTGGGCTGATAGTACTATATTATATCCCTCTCTGGTTACAGCTCATTTTCCTTTGTATATGCATTCACCAAATAGTCTAGCCTATTCTTGAAACATTGTCATCTGTCCTCATACACCCAACAACATTAAGGTAACAGAGAAATTCTTCACTGAGTGGTTAATTACTGCAATGTAATTGTTCAGTGGATACTTTCCTCTCGGTAAGAGTAGAAGAAATTCTTTAGCTATTTTAAGCAGCTCTTCTAGGAGATGGACACTCCAAAATAAATCAAACAAGTTTTCTCTAGTCTTGGGTAGTGCCATAGCCTCTGTACCATGGTCTTCCACTGTCTTGGGTTACAGTTCTCTTGTTTAAGGGTACACTCAGGCACACTGTTCTACCTATATCCTCATTCCCTTTCCTCTCTGGGCTCTTTTCTCTGTTGGAGGCCCTTGTTATAACATCCCGGTTTTCCAGCTCGGGTTGTAGCTTAGTTATTCATAATATTAGAACTCTAAAACAGTCTGGAATCTCTTCTTCAATATCAGAAAGTTTTATTGAATTTGTTACCAAGACTGAGAATTTTAGTAAATTTCAAGAAGTCGAGTTGATCCCTCCCTATGTTCTTTATTTTGGTTTTTGAGTTGGAAAACAGAATTCAAAATGTTCTCCTTATGATAAAAAAGCACAAGGAAACAAAAGATCTGTTCACACTTAAGTAGATGAGTCTGATAAGAACTAAGGCATCGTTAGAGTATTCATTCCTCATACTCAATTAAGAATTTTGTTAAGCTGTCAAGATTATGATGTCACTAACTGATTATAAATGAAGGTCTGCCCAGAAAGTTATACTCTCGTAGAATCTGTCTTCTAAAGTCTCTTTTCATTGATCTTATTGAAGGTCTATCAGTGGTTAATTGTTGATTGTTTGATGAACTTGGAATGCTAGAGTCTCTAAGTACTCAAGGCTTCCGACAAAATTCAAAGGACAGTTATTTTGAGAAGCTGTTCTTAATCTAGATCTGAAACATGATAATTTCAACTTTTTATGGCTGATTTTTTTATCTGTGAATAGTTGTTGATTGTTTGATGAATCAACAACTGCATCAGGAGTAACCGGTGATGAAGTGTGGGACAGAGGTAGATGGAGAACGCTAGCCAGAAACACCGACCCCACATAAAAGTGGGAAAAGATGCAGACAAAGAAGAAGAAGAAGCTGTTGATTGTTTGATGAATTGGAAATGCTAGCATTCCTAAACAGTTCAGGCTTCCTACAAAATTCAAAGGATCTATACTTTGAAAATCTATTCTTAATCGAGCTCTGAAATATGAGAATTTAGACTTTCTTAAAATCTATTTCTCTTTTCGTGACAATTTCATTATATCTTTTTATATGGTAAATCTGGATCTCATTCAGATCTCAGTTTTTTTTTCTGAAGGCTTCCTGTTTTCCTCATCTTCAAGGAATAGTTAACATCATTTTGATCCAATGGTTACTGTAGGGAAATATTAGGATTGAATTGAAATTCATAGGATTTCTACATATCCAGATAATTAAATGATTTGATAAATGCAATAGCAATCAATAACTAATTCTTAATAGTGGTAATAATTTCTCATATTGGTTTCAAGGGATATTCATCCTAAGGACATCAATATATCCATGCTTTTCATTTTTGTGGCTTGAATTATTCGTTATAAATATTTTCAAGAAAATTGTGCAAACGGTTCTGGTCGTCTTATATTAATTTAAAATTTTAAAAGAATTCCTTCACACTGAGGTCTGCAAAATTTTACAAGTCTTTTCTAAGTTTCAGGATTATGCCTTAGGGAGATTCTTAGGCCCCTCTGACAGTTTTGAAAGGGCCAGTTTGCTTTAAAGAGATTTTTTTCTTAACTTTTTTTTTGTGAAGGAGTGATACAACCTGGATTAAAGTATGTCCTTAAAGTAAATTCTAATATACTGTATGTTTTTTTCTTGGGTCTATTGAGTTACTTTGGGAATTCCTTGCTTTATAGAGTTATTTGCTAGCAATCCTTGTTTAATGACTGGTTTTGCAGATAATTTTATTTTAAAGATATACTTCCTGTCCTTTTAAAAGGTTTAAAGACCACTCATGAATAACAGAGGCAAGGGACAGTGACATTGACCTAGCTAGCAGGACAATGTACCCGAGATTGACCATATTCATATGATCAGACCCCAAGCCCCCTTTCCACCCCAGCTAGGACCAGGAAAGCCAGACAATGGCTGCTGATGACTCAGCAGGGGAACAGATAGGCTGCCCCAAACCCTTCAGCCTTAGCTCACAAGGATGGTGGGGTTGCATACACTAAAGAAACTATCGAGTTTGAGTGGGACTCTAACCTCAGTCTGGCGATCACCAGGAAGGGATGTTTCCAAAAGGTCATAATTCCGGGTATTGAGGCTTTTTTGGGAAACTTCCTGTTTGAAAATATCTTGTAAAGTTCCCTTGGTTTTATGAGTTTTCTCTGGTCAGAGATTGGCTATTGAGTAATGCCTTGATTTACCAAGCATTTGTGTTTTACTAATTAGTTCAGAATTCCTTAAAGCACTCCTTGGTCTAGGGAGTTATTTGAGGAATCCTTAGATATGAATTGTGGAGGAATTCTGGCTCTACATGTTTTTTTTTCTTTTTATAGAATACTTATGATAATCATTAGTCAATGCAGTAATCTTGGATTCCTTCATCTATGGAGTTATTTGAAGGATTTCTTGGTCTAAGAAGCTATCTGGGGCCCTTATTTGATTTTCCAGATTTCAACATTCCCTTATTTGAAGTAATTTTGGAATATGAACTGGTTTATTCAGGACACCGCTTTGTCTGTGGAGTTATTTGGGTCATATCCCATTGTCCATTGAGTTATTAATGACCTTTCTTGGTCTTTGAAGTTATTCTGGACGTTTTTATATTTAGTGTTATTTAGAACACATCTATGAGGCTGACTTTGGCATTCATTAGATACTGAATTGATCTACAAGTTATTTTGAGGACTATATTACTTCTGCAATTATTTAGAGCAATTCTTTCTGTATGGAGTTTTCCCCTACATTTCTTTGTCTAAGGAGCTATTTCAAACGCTCATTGGATTGATTATTTTATGTCAATCTCTATTTTCTTGTTTCTAACCAAGTAATTTCTTGTATCTTTTATGTTCATTAACTCTTGGTTTCAAGAGTTCCAGTTTCTTGTCAAACTTTAGGGTCCAGGGTTATGCTCTGTGACTTAAGATCTAATTGACTAAATTTTTATAATTGGTAAATTTAACATATATACATCTAATATTTTTTTATTTTGTTTTGGGAGGACTCCAGAGTTATCTGACATTTCTCTGTGAATTAGGATCTAATTGACAATGTTTTTGTAACTGGCAGATTTAACTTTTATACATTTAATCATTTTACTTCAATTTTGGGGGAATATTTAAAAGAGAATTTCTGTATCAGTGGAATTCAAGGCATGTTGCTCACATGTAGCTCCTTAAGTTTTTCCTCTCCTTTAATATTTCAACGATCATAAAACTACCTATATTTTCTTCATCCCCTTTTGTTTCTTAAATAAGAAAATAGCAAAATCCTAATCTGTGTATTTCTTTTATATTGCTAAGAGAAAACCTTGCATAATAATTAACTTTCACTTTCATTTAATTGTCAATAATTCAAATAAATTTAAAAGTATAAGTAAATTTTAAAAATAAATTGAAAAGTAAACTTTACAATTCTGTGATTAAAACAAATAAGAACATTTCTTTGGATATAGACGTTAAAGAGAAAGAATAGTATGTCATTTCATTATTATATAGGTGAATAATTCTTAGATATTAGTAAAATGTCGTCCCAACACACCTAATCTCTCTCTCTCTCTCTCTCTCTCTCTCTCTCTCTCTCTCTCTCTCTCTCTCTCTCTCTCTCTCTCTCTCTCTCTCTATTTGCGAAAAATTGAGGAACTTAAAGTGAGTGAAGCAATGGAGTGGTCATCTAATGGAACTTAATACATTAAATGATAAACAGAGTAATGAAATATAGGTAAATGATAGTTCATTAAATAAGAAAATTATAAAACTTCTGTTGGGAGACTAAAAGTCATAGGATTTAAATTATTAAGAGGCGAGATATGTAATCTAATATGCTATTTCCTAAAGGGAGGGGGGGTAGTGACATCAGTGTACCTCTGGCAGTCTATAGTAGGCATTGCAATATTCCTTCTGACCCTATCTGCACTTGTACATTAATTCTGATCTTATCTACACTTTAACTTACCTTCTGACCTTAGCCATACTTGTACCTTCCTTCCAACCCCACCAACACAGACATGTTCCTCCTACACTTACCTGTTTCTTGTGACCCTACATACACTTACATGTTCCTTCAGACCCTACCTACATTCTTCGCTATTCTTGTCATACCTACATTTGCACGTTCCTTTAGGCCATACTTACAATTCCACCCTCCTGGCTCTACTTGTACTTTATATACTTCTACTTTAACTCCGTTCCCACGTCCTTTCTTTCATTCTTCTGTTCAATCTTTTATCTCCTACTACAGTGTAACTGCAGTGGTATCCCCCAGTTCCAGTTGAGCACTACATGCTCCAACAGGCCCCAGCGCTGGGTTTTATAGCCAAACGTCCTAGATCCAATCTAATCCTAAATATATCAAATTAGGGTGATTGGTAGTATAAAAGAATGATAGTGAAAGAAATGAGATAAGGTATATCTTGATGGAAGTATAAAATATAGAGCATGTAAGTAAAAGAGAATTAAAGAATATGTCATGTAACATTAGATATTTGTGAATGAAAGTTTACTCATTGTGATGTTATGGATTTAATTGATAGAAGTATTTTTAATAGTGTTCGTAATGTTTTGGTAAATAGAAATGAATTAAGGCAGGTGTTAAAGTCAATTTCTAAGACTTTGATTGATATTAAAATGGATCTCTCGTTAAGTGGGAGTTTTAGAAGGTGACCTCAGCAAGCAGCTGATTACTACACTGAATTGCATAGTTAGAGAAAATTTTAATATTTTTGACCAATAAAACCTTAATGTTAAGCTAGAGGGAGGGAGAAGATTTGGAATCAAAGTTATGTTAATAAAAGAGTATACTTGTGATCTTTGTGCAGATAAAAGTATATTTGTAATTATGTATAAATTAGATGTCATATGAACTAGATGCATTTTAATGGCCACTCCAATCTAAGGAAGCTCCTTTAATACCCAGGTACTTTTCGTCAAATATCTCTCTCTCTCTCTCTCTCTCTCTCTCTCTCTCTCTCTCTCTCTCTCTCTCTCTGCTACATGAATATACCTTGAAAATATCATACTAATTGGTCAAAAGTAAAGGGAGATTTTGTACACATTTCTAATAAGGTTTAATTATAAAGAAGTTCTCTTTTATTTCAATCTGATTTTCACCTCCAATTTCAGATCTCCCACTCCCCATCCTTGATCCTTCTTTATCCCAAAAACTGGAAATGTTATTAAAAATAAGACTCGCCTCACATGGCTGATGAGTCTCCCAATGGCCCCCTTCTCTTTGAGTATCAGCGTTTGCCTTTCTATTCCTCGCCACAAAAAGGGCTAAAGGGTCCTTGAGGTAGATCCTGATCTTAACTAGAACAATCACTTGTTCATTTAGACTGTTATTTTATTCCCCATGTACAAAACTTGTTCTTTCTTTTACTGGTGTCTTGAGAGCTGTAGCTCAGTGTGTACGCTTGAATATATTGTATTTGTCAAAGGCTTACTGGCTGTATTTGTAAACATGTTGGGTTTTAGTCTGCCTATTGGTCCAGCTGTCTTGTCAGTGCAGGTTTTATCTTGACAGCTAAAGTTCTGGAAATTATGGATTTGTTATAATACCATTATTAACTTTCTCAAAAGCCTCAAACTCTTTTTCAGATTTTAGAATTTGGTATAAATTATCTTATTTAGATCAATTATTTAAATGTTTAAGAATCTTGCATTGTAGGAGGTTATAATGTCAAATGTACAGGTTTTGATACTATCATTTTCATTTCTTGCAAAGTTGCATGCACTTGTGTCAATGACAAAAGCATCAAATTTCTCACGAACTGTGTAATGTAAGTAGTGTAAAGTCTATGTAATGTAAAAGGATTGTGATTCAATGTGCTCCAGACATGTTTGTGCTCTTTTTGAAGTTATTGTGTAATCAGTGCGTCACTATTATTTCCTAAATTTTCATAGAAACATCTAGTACTATTCAAATGTTAAAGATTAATGATAAGTGCACTTAACGTAAGTGTTTCAAGGAATAGAGTAAGAATGTCCTTTTGAAGTCTTGCATTTCAGAATCTTTCATTAAAGCGAGATACCTGGGCTCTGTGAAAAGGTGCACAGCTCGGTTCATAAATCCCATTTTGTTTCTTGTCTTGTGTCGTTTGTGCCTATGACATAAAGGAGGGATAAATTACACTTTGATCATCATCTTTAGACGAATTGTGTAATAAGTTCTTGAATATGGTGTCGTTAACGAGAAAGCTGTTTAGATTGTGTGTGTGTGTATTTGTATTGTTTAAAGGGTGGTTAACCTGACTTGCTATAAATAATAGGTTTATAAATTGTTGGCAAAGAATCTCGTCAGGTTTGTGTGTTTTAATGAATAAGTTTCCAAGATTTATAACAAAGATTATTTTTCATATGTCCTTAAATAAGTCAAGGTATGATAGAAAATATTTATATGATCTTATGGAAGCTCGAAAAATACTTTTTTTTTTTTTTTTTTTTTTTTTTTGAAGGAACTCGACTTTGAAACTTGTTAATGGGCTGACTGAGTCTGTGTTATACTTGCTAAATGAATAGAGGATATTTTTTTCACCTCTCCACATACTATAATAAAACTTCTTCATAAGCTACTTTACGTAATTTACAATACCAAACCCACTCTAATTCTAAATGAAAAACTTAAGTCTTGATTCGTACTCATCAACATAAAAAAATTATAACAAAAATCCTTTCAATATGGCTTCTCTAAGGAGACACTGACAAATGAACACACTTCCCTTATCCACCTTGGGACATAATCTCTTGAAGGGCTATAAGCTAAAAAGTAACCTAACTTCTCCATAAGAATCTCACATCAATCAATCAACCTTAAGACAAGAATCTCTCATTTCTTGCAGTGGAATTCATAACACTTCCATGGCACAAAGTCAATATTTACAAATTCTAATCACAATTATAGGTACAATTTGAAGTAAAAGCTCTAAGAGCTCTGGTGGCAAGATGGAAGGAGAGAGAGAGAGAGAGAGAGAGAGAGAGAGAGAGAGAGAGAGAGAGAGAGAGAGAGAGAGAGAGAGAGAGAGAGAGAGAGAGAGAAATTTTTTACCATATTTACAATGCATTGTGGAACAATAAAAGAACCAGTAAGGTAGCTAGGTTACGGAATATCAAATTTCCCCTATCTTAATTACATGACTTTTGCAGCTCTGTCAATCACGTTTAATCTATTTATGATTCTCAGTCTAGTACTCAAACTACTCTATCCAGAGTGAGCTCTGATGAGCCTTTAATTGTGAACAGCTAAACTAAGGGTATCCTCAAAGGGTGTGAGCCGAGATAATTATAATCACTTAGTATTGGATGCTTTGCTTTTAAAGGTTTAAAGGCTATCCATGACTGATTGCAAAAAGAAAAGGAGAAAAGGCAAAATGTGATAAAGGAAAAAAAGGAAAAAAATTAAAAAGGAGAAAGGAAAAAAGGAAAAAAGGAAAAATGAGGAAAAAATTTAAAAAGTAAAAAGAGGAAAAGAGGAAAAAGGAGGAAAAGAGGAAAAAAAGAGGAAAAGAGGAAAAAAGAGGAAAAGAGGAAAAAAGAGGAAAAGAGGAAAAGAGGAAAAGAGGGAAAAAGGAATAAACGAACATAAAGGAATGAAGGAAAAGAAAGGTGTAAAGGAAAAGAAAGAAATAAAGGAAAAAAGGAAAAATGGGCGAAAAAAAAGAAAAAATAGGAAAAAGGAAAAAAGAAAAAAGAAAAAAAGGATAGGCAGGAAAAAAGAAAAAAAAACGAAAAAAAATGAAAAAAGGAGAAAAGGGAAAAAATAAGGAAAAGAGGAAAAGAGGAAAAAGTAATAAAGTAATAAAAAAAAGGAAAAAGGAATACCAGAAAAAAAAATAATAAAGTAATGAGAAACAAAGTAATAAAGGAGAATGTGAATTACCTATATTAAAGGAATTAACGTATTTTGAGTATGATATTCCAATTATTATGAATTTTGCTGGTGCAAAAACCTATCATATGTCTTACAATATTATGACTTTACCTCAAGGAAGGGTACTGTTTAAAGACAGGAATATTTCTGCATATCAGTATTGCATTAAGATAAAAAAAAAAATACCCAGATATCAACGAATCTTTAAAAATATAGGTTATGAGTCCACATAAATAAAGCAATGTTATGGAAAATGAACTTTCATACCTTGACTAATTTAAGGACATATAAAAAATTATCTTTGTCATAAATCTACTATGAGATTCAGGGCCTCTGTAACACGGTTTTTTCGCAATAACTTTTTTTCTATGAATTTCATAAATATAACGCTTATTCAGAATGCACATTATATCTACACATAAATTTTAACTATATTCTGCCTTACGTAGGTTGAATAAATTTGGTACTTTATTAAGTAAAAGTGACGATTTTTGAAGACGGGCCAACTTACTCAGAGAAAAGGTTTCGAACGCACTCGTTACGTAACTTATGACGTCATTTCTTCCCTCTTTCTCGATCGATGATTGGCTATACGTAACGAAGGCTATACCTCTGCCAACAATGACACAAAAGTTTAAATAAAAGCAAAGCAGTACACCTTTATGAACTCTGAAACCTCTCCACTGATAATTGTCATAACGAACAAACCAACAAAATGTGTTAATAAATACAAAAATACTTCGATTATTAGTCTAACTCACAAAATAAGTTTCCTAAGAAATTACAGTCTACTTTATAGGTCACAATCAGATTGACAAGGTGTAGGGAATAGTTGGTAATTTTCAAAAACGTAGTGAACAAGCTTGATTTGATAACTGCTATATCCAATGTCAAGCAATTTTTATTTATTGTCTATCTACCTACCTATTTACTGTAAAAAAAAAAAAAGAAAAAAAAATAGCCGGTACCGTATTTTGGCTTTAAACCTTCACCAATAATTATCGTCAGAATGATGACTTCATGAGGCTCCACCCACTTTGGCCTGGTTATAATTCAGGATAACACTGAAGGCTATCATGGGCATTGTTGGATCAGAAAATTTAAATTCTGGCTATAAAAACTCATTTCTCGAGTAGTTTTAAGAAGTGCTAAATGATCCTCAAGGATCCCAGCAGTTGGCCTAAACGTTTACTACTACTGCTACAGTAGTATTACTACGCTAGCACAGATACCCCACCCACATTTATGTATCGTTCCGCCATTCATAAAGTCTTTGTAATGTTTTTCCACTGTGCAATAAGCCATGGTCTCCTCAGAAATTAAGTTTAACATTAGATGATAGGTTATTTCATTAAGCTAACAAATTATGGCAACTGGGTATGTTATTGCCGATGTTGAAGCTAAAGATGAAGTATGGTATCATTCCTTCATTGCATTATCATCTTTACCACTATTCGTTTTGCTACATGTAGTAATTATTTTAAAGGATAAATGAATTATGTTCACTTTACTTCTATAAATTCCCATTAGATGTACAAATAAAACTCCTAAAAATATTCCCGATTTATTTACAAAATGCAGTCATGCCCTTAACATAGCCAACACGGTCGTACGGACTAAGAAGAAGAAAAATAATTTATATCGGATGATCCGTTGGTCTGATGGAGAGTTTAGCACAAAAATCTTATTTTAACAAAAATAGTTATATAAAGACTGTTTACATACAATCTCTCTCTCTCTCTCTCTCTCTCTCTCTCTCTCTCTCTCTCTCTCTCTCTCTCTCTCTCTCTCTCTTGGTGGCATAGTGAATAGTTAATGGAAATGTTCAAAAGCCTGAATGACATTACGAGTATTATAATCATGTTACACTAAATACAAATCAGACCATAAACATTGGATTTAAACTAGAAACTGAATAATTACCTATTCAGGCGATAGTAAATATGGCCACAGGCTTTCTCTTGACTGTATAAAGTTGCAAGTCGTAAGACAAATGCAGTTTTGCAACAACGGGGGCAATTCCAAATCCTGTTAGCCATTCTTGGCTGTTTTGGGTTTCAGAGCCGATGAAACAAGGTGAATGGGTGTCTGGTGGATGGGCGGGGCAAAATTTTGTCCAAAGGTGTTTACATTGCTTACGTAATGAATGTTTTCGACTCTTGGCTCGTTATCACTGGCTATGACGTCGACTAGATCATTTTTACTCTATAAAAATTAAAACTATTGGGTTTAGGTTATTGATAATGCTGACAAAATTTGTGTGTGGTTGTAAAATATACATATGTCAACTTTCAGCTACATCCGATGCTTTGATAAGGAGCAAAGTCCAAAAAACCGTGTTACAGAGGCCCTGAATCTCATAGTAGGAAACTTAGTCCTTAAAGCACACAAACCTGACAAGATTCTTTGCCAACAAATTATAAACCTATTATTTAAACCAAATCAGTTTAACCACCCTTTAAACAACACAAATACACACACACGCACACACACACACACACACACACACACACACACAATCTAAACAGCTTTCTCGTTAACGACATCATATTCAAGAACTTATGACACAATTCGTCTAAAGATGATCAAAGTGTAATTTATCCCTCCTTTATGTCATAGGCACAAACGACACAAGACAAGAAACAAAATGGGATTTCTGAACCGAGCTGTGCACCTTTTCACAGAGCCCAGGTATCTCGCCGTAATGAAAGATTCTAAAATGCAAGACTTCAAAAGGACACTCTTACTGTATTCTTTGAAAACACTTAACGTTAAGTACACTTATCATTAATCTTTAACATTTCAATTATACTCGAGGCTTTTATGAAAATTTTGGAAATAATAGTGACCACTGATTACCCCTTAACTTCAAAAAGAGCATAAACATGTCTGGAGCACATTGAATCGCAATCCTTTTTACATTACATAGACTTTACACTACTTACAATACACAAATCATGAGAAATTTGATGCTTTTGTCATTGACACAAGTGCATGCAACTTTGCAAGAAATGAAAATGGTAATAACAAAACCTGTACATTTGACATTACATCATCCTACAATGCAAGATTCTTGAACATTTAAATAATTGATTTAAATAAGATGATTTATACCAAATTCTAAAATCTGATAGAGAGTTTTGAGGCTTTTGAGAAAGTTAATAATGGTATTATAACACATCCATAATTTTCATGACTTTAGCTGTCAGGATAAAACCTTCACTGACAAGACAGCTGGATCAATAAGCAGACTAAAACCCAACATGTTTACAAGTACAGCCAGTAAGCCTTTGACCAATAAAATATATATTCAAACTAACACACTGAGCTTCAGCTTTCAAAACACCAGTAAAAGAATGAACAAGTTCTGTACATGGGGAATAAAATGGCAGTCTAAATGAACAAGTGATTACTCTAGTTAAGATCAGGATCTACCTCATGGACCCTTTAGCCATTTTTGTAGTGAGGAATAGAATGGCAAATGGTGATACTCAAAGAGGAGGGGGGCAGTGGGAGACTCATCAGCCATATGAGGCGAGTTATTGTTTTTTTTAATAACATTTCCAATATTTGAGATGAGGAAGGATCAAGGATGGGGAATAGGAGATCTGAAATTGGTGATGAGAATCAGATTGAAATAAAAGAGAACTTCTTTACAATTAAACATTATTAGAGCATGTGTACAAAATCTCCATTTACTTTTGACCAATTAGTATGATATTTTCAAGGCATATTCATGTAGCAGAGAGAGAGAGAGAGAGAGAGAGAGAGAGGAGAGAGAGAGAGAGAGAGAGAGAGAGAGAGAGAGAGAGAGAGAGAGAGAGAGAGAGTTTTACTTAAAGTACCTGGGTATTAAAGGACCTTCCTTAGTTTGAAGTGGCCATCAAAATGCATCTAGTTTATATGCCATCTAATTTATACACAATCATCAATATACTTTGATCTACATAACGATATGATTCCAAATTCTCCTCCCCCACCCTTTATCTGAACAGAAACACTTTACACTAAGGTTTTATTGACCAAAAAGCTAAAATTTTCTCTAACTATGCAATTCAGTACAGTAATCAGCTGTTTGCTAAGGTTTCCCTCTAAAACGAATAATTAATGAGAGATTTTTTTTATATCAGTTGATGATCACACCATTTAGATTTTTTTTTTCATATATAAGCAAAGTTTTATAAATTGACTTTAACATCTGCCTTAGCTAGTTTCTATTTACTAAAACATTACGAACACTATTAAAAATACTTCTTTTAATTAAATTAATGACATCAACCTGAACTTATAACATTTAACACCATTAATATTTACTAAGAGTACATTTTTATTCACAAATATCCAATATTGCATAACAAGTATTTTATTTATTAGATAGCCACTCGATTACTTCACTCACTTTAGAGAGAGAGAGAGAGAGAGAGAGAGAGAGAGAGGAGAGAGAGAGAGAGAGAGAGAGAGAGAGAGAGAGAGAGAGAGAGAGAGAGAGAGAGGGTGGGGTGTATTGGGACGAAATTTGATTGATTTTAAGAATTATTCACATTTTAAATAATAAAAAATACAAAATATCCAACTATTATTTAATTTTACCATCTAAATCAGAGAAGTATTTAAGTTTGTTTTCATCCTTAGAAAACAAATTTGTAAAATTTACTTTTAAATTTACTCTTGAATTTAATTTAGAATTTAATTTGAAAATTTACTTTTACTTTTAAATTCACTTTGAAAATTTACTTCTACTTATAAAATTACTTTTGATAGAATGAATTACTTTCAATGAAAAGAAAGTGAAAGTTAATTATCATGGATGGCTTTCTCTTAGCAATATAAAAGAAATATACAGAACAATGTGCTTTTAATATTAACTTACTTAACAAACCAAAGGGGATGAAGTAAACATCTCACTAGTTTTATAATCGTTTGGCAGAGAGCATAGGAAGAAAAATTTAAGGAGATACATATGAGCAACATATCTTGAATTTCATTGATACAGAAATTCTCTTGTAAATATCCACCCCCCCCCCCCAAAAAAAAAAAAATAGATGTATAAATTTTGAATCCGGAAATTACAAAGATTTATTCAATTCGATCTTAAGTCACAGAGCATAACCCTGGAGCTTGAAGATTGACAAGAAACTGGAACTCTTGAAAACAAGAGTGGAGGAAAAAAGAAACAGGAAATTACTTGGATAGAAACAAGAAAATCAAGATTGACATGAAATAATCAATCCAATGAGTGCTTGAAATAGCTCCTTAGACAAAGAAATGTAGAGGAAAACTCCATACACAAAGAATTGCTCAAAATAATTGCATAAGTAATATAATCCTCAAAATAACTTGTAGATCATTTCAGTATCCAATGAATGCCAAAGTCAACCTCATAGATGTGTTCTAGTAAACACTAAATATAAAAAACGTCCAGAATAACTTCAAAGACCCAGAAGGGTCATGAATAACTCAATGGACAATAGGATATGACCCAAATAACTCCATAGACAAAGTGGTGTTTTGGTAAAGAAATAAGATAAGAATAACTTCACAGACAAAGTGGTGTTTTGGTAAAGAAATAAGACAAGAATAACTTCACAGACAAAGCGGAGTCCTGAACATACCAGTTGCTTCAAAGATTCTGCAAAGGAGGGAATATTGAAATCTGGAAAATCAAATAAGTGACCCAGATAGCTTCTTAAACCAAGAAATCCTTCGAACAACTCCATAGATAAAGGAATCCAAGGTTACTGCCCTGACTAATGATTATCATAAGTAATCTATAAAAAACACATGTAGAGCCAGAATTCCTCCACAATTCATATCTAAGGATTCTTCAAATAACTTCATAGACCAAGGAGTGCTTTAAGGAATTCTGAACTAATTAGTAAAACACAAATGCTTGGTAAATCAAGGCATTACCCAATAACCAATTTCTGCCGAGAGAAAATTCCCAAAACACAAAACTCTGCAAGACATTTTCAGAGATATTTTAGAAAAAAAAAGGCTGAATACTAGAGAAAGCCTTTTATACCTAGAAGTATGGCTCATTTGAAATGTCCCTTCCTGGTGATCGCCAGATTGGGGTTCGAGTCACGCTAAAACTCGATATTTTCTTTAGTGTCTGCAACCTCACCTTGTGAGCTAAGTATGAAATGTTTGGGGGAGCCTAGAAGTCTACCTGCTGAGTCATCAGCAGTCATTGTCTGGCCCTCCTGGGTCCTAGCTTGTGTGGAAAGGGGGCTCCGGTGCTGATCATATGCATATATGGCCCGTCCCTATGGCATTGCCCTGCTAGCTAGGTCAATGTCATTGTCCCTTGCCTCTGGCATCCATGAGTGGCCTTTGAATATTTTGAAGGGACCAGAAGTATATCTTTATAACAGAATTATCTGTGAAAAATGTGTAGACAAGGATTGCTCGCAAACAACTCTATAGAACAAGGAATGCCCAAAGTAACCCAAGAAAAAACACACTATATCAGAGTTTACTTTAAGGACAATTTAATTCAGGCCGTATCACTCCTTCGCAAAAACCAGTCAAGAAAAAATCTCTTGAAAGCAAACTGCTTTTTCAAAACCGTCAGAGTGGCCTAAATATTTTCCGGAGGCATAATCCTGAAACTTATAGAAACCTTGTAAAACTTTGCAGACCTAATTGTGAAGGAAAATATTTTAAATTGATATACCAAGATCATAACTATTTGCATAATTTTCTTGAGAATATTCTTAACTAATAATTCGAGTCCCAAATAAGAAAAACATAGGTATATTGATGTCCTTAAGATGAATATCCCTTGAAACCAATATGAGAATTGGTTACCACTATTAAGAATTCGTTATTATTTGCTACTGATTTTATCAAACCATTTCATTATCTGGATATCTAGAAATCCTATGAATTCCAATTCAATTTTAATATTTCCTTCCAGCAAGCCTAGGGGCAAAATGATTTTAACTATTCCTTAAAGATGAGGAAAACAGGAAGCCTTCAGAAAAACAGATCTAAAGGAAAACTGTGAAATCCTCATTGCATCCCTGAATGAGATCCATATTTACCATATAAAAAGACACAATGAAACTGTCATGAAAAGAGAAATAGATTTTAAGAAAGTCTAAATTATCATGTTTCAGAGCTTGATTAAAAATAGATTTTCCTAGCTAGAAATCTTTTGGATTTTGTAGAAAGCCTTAACTACTTAGAAAAGCTAGCATTGCCAATTCATCAAACAATCAACAATTATTCACTGATAGAATATCACCCTTTAAAAGAAAGTCTAAATTATCAAGTTTCAGGACTTGATTAAGAACAGATTTCAAGCTAAATATCCTTTGAAATTTGTAGGAAGCCTCAACTGCTTAAAAACACTAGCATTTCCAATTCATCAAACAATCAACAACTAACCACTCGTAGACCTTCAATAAGATCCATGGAAAGAGACATCAGACGACAGAATTTTCGAGAGAATAACTTTCTGGACAGACCTTCATTAATAATTAGTTACTTACAGCATAAACTTGATAGCTTAGCAAAATTCTTAATTGAGGCCAGGGAATGAACATCTCTAAAGATGTCATAGTTCATATCAGACTGATCCAATTAAGTGTGAACGAATCTTCTGTTTCCTTGAACTCTTTGACCACAAGGAGAACATTTTTAATTCTGTTCTCCAATCC
>NC_090758.1:9670480-9686037 GCF_036898095.1 Palaemon carinicauda
GTAGGATAGTCATTTAAAACTATAGTAGCAGCCATGTATGATATGGGATTAAGTATATCATCACTATTCTTTATGTAAAGGTTTTATGATCCCTATTCTTGATAAGGTTACCAGTATCGTCACTGCATGGGATATTGCATTTAAAGTATTGAAACTAAGATTAAAACCTCACAATTACATATGTGAATAGATAATTAAGTTTGATTATATTTTTTTTTTCTGGTGAAATCTAGAGTGTAGTAGTAAAGATGGAGGACATTGCAATCTTTTCAAATACTTTAACTATATGAAAAGATTTGAATTAACTCACATTTTAGTACTTGAATTCAAACCAGGTGGTTCTTAATTATATGAATGATAATAATAAACCAATTGCAGATATAATGGTCCTCTCAGCCACTCACAGACCTTGCCTAGTCCTTGCTACTGATGGGTTGTTAACTAATCGTTTATGGCACAGCCCGAAATGTGAGAAGGTAGATAAGGAATATGAATATTTTAATGTTTACTTGGACATACATTTTTATTTTGATATCTTATAAGAGGCACACAAAGTGAGTACTGAATCATTATGTTTTATTAATAATGGCCATACGGCATGTTGCTATGGTTAGGGAGAATATTCAGTACCGAAATGAAAATAGGGAAAATCCCCTCCGATACACTAAGTAGTAAAAGATGATAAATGTTGGACAGATGGTTGCATGAATTGCAGTTGGAACGAAGGATAGAAGGATAAAAAAGATGCAGGTAAGGTCACAGGGAAAATGTGAAAACCGTTAATTCATGCCTCAAGGTGCACTGAAGGTAGTATCCCTCGAAGGAGAGAACTAAATAATAGATTGGACCCCCCTCCCATGGATGAGGGGTCATTTCAAGGAAGATCCTTGAAACAGATTCGCTTCATTTAACCACCAAAGTAGATCGAGTTTGGAGTCTTGTTTAATTGGTGCCAGGTCGAGAGGAGAATCTGTGGGGTACGATTAGTGTCCCCATAAGACACCATAAAAACAATTGTACGTATAGCCTAGACGACTATGAGGAACAAGTCTCTCTACCGAGGTTACGTGGCCTAGTAGCTACTGTTGTGCACGTAACTGTGTTCAATGAAAGAAAGGATGAGCTACGTTCCTGAATCATTTTTAAACTGTCTTAAGGATGGATAAACATTCCTTATCATCATATCTATGTTGACACCCTGGTATATCATTCTGTGCTTGGGAGAAATTTCGGGCTTTTCTAGATTTGTCATAATCCCTGAATTATGACAAAACAAGAGAAGTCTGTCCCGATGTTGATGAAGTTGGAACTTCGAATCCACCAGTACTAGCCAGTTACCTAAATACCGGATCAGACGAATTCTATTGGCATATGACTATGCTGACACCAATGTAAACACTAGTGAAGACCTCAGGAGTCATAGACAAGAGAAGCAAAAAACTTTTTACTGAAAGACTTTTCTCCCCAGGACAAATTGTAGATATTTTCACGAAAAAGATTTACGGGGATTTGGAAGTATACATCCGTAAGATAGAGGGTGATCATAAAGTCATTCTTCCTCCCTATGTGCCTGACTGTGCTTGGCGTCTCCATCCTGAACCGAGTCTGGTGGATGAACTCATTCAGGGCCGAGATGTCTATTATGGGTCTCCAGATCCCCAGGGCCTTTTCGACCAAAAAAAGACTGCTGAAGAAGCCTGGACACCTGTTCAGGACTACTTCTAGTATGCCCTTTAGCAGCAGAGTCTGCACTTCTGAACAGAGAGCAACGTCGTCTTCTATTCTCAGGTATTAAAAGGATCACGTTGTCGTAATTGGAATATGAGGAGGGGGAGAGCTAGTTGATATTGGGCAGTATTCGAATCAAACAATGTTTACCATCCACTGTTGTACCCCTTGAAATTGCTACTCGAATCAATTTTTCTGCCAGGCATCCCCCAACCGGTGGTAGCTGAATAGAGTAATTGCTGGCCCTAGCATGAACAAGGGTCTCACCTACCTTTCCCTTTACAATTCTGGTTTTGTTCCCTTTGCTGACAAAACAGGTAGCCAGAAACAATAGACTTCCGAGAAATCAACGGTGCAGCTCTTAAAGTCCTTCCTATTCATCTTTGTCTAGGAGCTGGTCTAGAAGTTTGTCTAGGAAAAGGAGATGACCTACAATGGTCTCTTGAGGAGGGTTGAGACTTAGTAAAATATACAGCTCAGTGGAGAAGCGAATCCTAATTACATTTTCGAGCTGTCAGCTCTACTTGTTCCAAAGGAAACAGGGTAAGTCCTTTAAGTGAAAGATTTCTGAAGCTCAGCACTTTTCACTGATCAACTTGCCTAGCGAACTTGCAGGTGGTAGATGCAGGCTGCTTGGGTTGAGACTTATTGTCAAGGACAACAGGATCATTAAGAGCTGAAGCAGCATTATCCACTACGGGTACTTGGCAACACCAGGGAAGTTCAAAGGCATAGCACAGCGTCATCAACCGAGCCACAACCTGAAAGTGCTGTGTGTGTACAAACTTGTTTAATGCCTCATTGACAAGAAAGAGTCGATTTAGGCCAAGGGACCTATCTCCTATGTCTTAGAAGGCACCTGTCTCCACCATGGTCTAAAAGGCTATGCCATATACCCATCCCCAAGTAAAGGATGGTAAAGATTATTGCATAATAACAATGTTGTACCTTATTAAAATGCAAGCAATGGACACGCCAATGAAAGTGGATCATCATGCGTGTATGTACGCTTAGTTCCACAATTGAGCTCTAGAATGTGCCCTTCGGCCACAGACCTGAACCTTCTGATAGTGGTAAATATGAGGAGAGGTAGACTGGGAAATTTCCACAGGCCCAAGCTCCGACACGTGACACCATCCCCTCCTCTATTTGGGCTCTAAGAATCCTCCTACAGGTCCTATCGTAGGAGGAATCCTACTTCTAGTGTAAGAGGTCCAAATTGAGAAACGCTTCGGTATTTTGCATTTCATCCTTGTTCAGGGGGCATGCTAAGCTTGTATGTGGTTACAACTTTCTTATATATTTGTCTATAGCGTCTGGCATTTCCAGTAGATCCTCCATCCAATTAATATCACGCAATGTTGCTCAGCTTTACTGTTCAGAAGAAATGTAGTGTTCTCAACATGGTAAGGCCATTGACTTTCATAGAAGGTAATTGGTCCTTCTTCATGACACATGTTGGGTGTGCCTTTGACCCTGTCTGCTCGACCATAGATGTTAGTCCAACATCCTTTGTTCTGAGGTCAGTATCCATCTTGGATTGAGCTAATGAAGAGCATGGTCGTTATGGTTGCTTATATCTCTACTATCCGTCCGAAGACTATTAAATAGTAAAAGTGGAAAAGGTTGGGGCTTCAAGGTCACTCACATTACCTACCCTAGGATTACACGACTTTTTCTTACTTTCCATTTGCCTGTCCAATCCCAAAACTGTTTCACACACAAACCTATAATTAAACCATTAATTAACCCATGTAATAAACTTAAATTATTCCTTACCCAAGTCTAGGATGTCGAAGACCGAGGGCTTTCTGTATCTCTGGCAGCTGTTAATTGGAGTCCACTTCTACTGTTAGATGAGGGTATAATGTAGTTGCTTCCAGCATGTGGATGTGAAACTGTTCGTGGCACTAGTTTTGTGAAATTAATATATTTGTATTAATATAACGGTCATACATGAAAATAATATTTTAAGAACTAATATCAAAAGATTATTTTACCTAGAGAAGAACATATACAGAAAGGGTATTAGTTAAAACAGGATTTTTAATTATCATCTAATGGAAAAAAAATTTCCGTATTTTTTCATAGCCTCTTGATGTTCTTGGTATATGCACCTGTATCATGATCTGAAAAGAGTTCCGAGTGATTTAACAGAGGTGCGTATACCAATCACTGGCAAAAGACATATCAGTGCTCCATTTTGAATTACCAACTCCAGCTTGATAAAATGCTTTTTATTGAGCACAAGAGTATTTATATTTCTGAATTAATAACCAAGTGGAATAATCAAGAACTATTTGGTCCCCTGCTCTATGCCGCCATACATCGACACATCAGACAAGGGTCTTACTGTTATACTTATACCTCGCAAACTTTGATTAATTTCCTTAAATTTTAGTGATAAGCCCCACAGAAGGAGTTTAGTTTTCTTTGATTTCCAAGCAATGGGACCTACATTTAATCAATGTATGTTTTATCTAGTCAAGGCTATGGGTGGTTTAGTCAGGCCTAAAGGATAGTCTAAGGAAATTATTCACTAAACAGTTTTGGCCTCACCTATAAACCTTCGCATTAATGTTTGGTAAATATATACTTTAATCTCTAGCCAAATACATGAACCATATATTTTTTTCCACTCATTATCTTTTTTTAATCCATTTCTGAACAAATATTAAAGCAAACCATCCGCTCATGAGTTTTTCTATCAAAAACAATATCTGGATTAATGATGTAAAACCAATGTTTTGGGTGGTTTATGTAAATGGCTGGAAATTAAAGTATCAGAATTGCCTATAATTCGTATCACATCCATCATACGGTTTTTGTTCCATCGTGATTCGCTCCTCTTGAAAAAATAAACACAGCAATCATGCAAGTCATTATGTCAGGGATATTTTTGACTTTCAGATGAGCAAAAATTGCTATATATTGAACGCAGAGCCTTTTCAATGTAATCAATTGACTGCACAAAGTTAAGGTTCAAATATGACATTGTAGGATAGAGAAGCTAAATTGAGTTAAGTTAAGCTAAGTTAAGGGTAAGTTAGGTAAAGTAAACTAAAGAAAAGGTAGGTAAGGTGAAGTAAAGTAATGTGAAGTAAAGAAATGTAAAGTGAGTAAGGTTGAGTAAGGTAAAGTAAAGTAAATTAAGGGCCTGTAAGGTGAAATAAATTTAAGAAATGGTTGGTAAGTTGAAGTAAAGTGAAGTATGGTTGCGTAAGGTAAAGTAAAGTAAATTAAGGGCATGTAAGGTGAAATAAATTTAAGAAATGGTTGGTAAGTTGAAGTAAAGTAAGGTATGGTTGAGTAAGGTGAAGTAAAGTAAATTAAGAGCATGTAAGGTGAAATAAATTTAAGAAATGGTTGGTAAGTTGAAGTAAAGTGAAGTATGGTTGAGTAAGGTAAAGTAAAGTAAATTAACAGCATGTAAGGTGAAATAAATTTAAGAAATGGTTGGTAAGTTTAAGTAAAGTGAAGTATGGTTGAGTAAAGTAAAGTAAATTAACGGCATGTAAGGTGAAATAAATTTAAGAAATGGTTGGTAAGTTGAAGTAAAGTGAAGTATGGTTGAGTAAGGTAAAGTAAAGTAAATTAAGGGCATGTAAGGTGAAATAAATTTAAGAAATGGTTGGTAAGTTGAAGTAAAGTAAAGTGAATTAAAGTAAAGTGAAGTACGGTTGAGTAAGGTAAAGTAAAGTAAATTAAGGGTAGGTAAGGTAAAGTAAAGTAAAGAAAGGATAGGTAAGTTGCAGTGAAGTAAAGTATAGTGAAGTAAGGTTGAGTAGAGTAAAGTAAAATAAAGTAAATTAAGGGTAGGCAAGGAAAAGTAAAGCAAAGAAAGGGTAGGTAAGTTTAAGTGAAGTAAAGATAAGTAAAGTAAAGTAAAGTAAAGTAAAGTAAAGTGAAGTGAAGTGAAGTAAAGTGAAGTGAAGTAAGGTTGAGTAAGGTAAAGTAAAGTAAAGTAAAGTAAGGGTCAGTAAAGTAAAGTAAATTGACGGTCAGTAAAATAAAGTAAAGAAAGGGTAGGTAAGGTGAAGTAAAGTGAAGTAAAGTAAAGTGAAGTAAGGTTGAGTAAGTAAAGGTAAAGTAAATTAATGTAAAATGTTATTTTTATTAATGAAATAAATTTTTGAATATACTTACCCGATAATCATGTAGCTGTCAACTCCGTTGCCCGACAGAATTCTATGGAGGGATACGCCAGCTATCACAATACTAGAAGGGGGTGTACTTACCAGCGCCACCTGTGGCCAGGTACTCAATCATTTGTTGTTTACACCTCCTCAATTATTCCTCGGTCCACTGGTTCTCTCTGGGGAGGAAAGGGAGGGTCGATTAAATCATGATTATCGGGTAAGTATATTCAAAAATTTATTTTATTAATAAAAATAACATTTTTCAATATTAAACTTACCCGATAATCATGTAGCTGATTCACACCCAGGGAGGTGGGTGAAAACCAGTGTACATGATTAAAGGATAGCTAAGTATCCCCAAATTTCATATAACAGTTATCTCAAATAACAATGAAATAATAAGTACCTGGTAAGGAAGTCGAATAGAACCGTTACTCTGCCTTTTATTTAAAGTTCGTCTTCCTTACTGAGCGCAGCGTTCCTCTTGGAGGCTGAATCAACCCAAAGGTGCCAAAGTACAAGGGGTTGCAACCCTACTAAAGGACCTCTACCAAACCTTTAACCCAGGCGCTTCTCAAGAATGAATAGACCACCCGCCAAATCCAAGGATGCGGAAGGCTTCTTAGCCTACCGTAACAACCATAAAACAACAACAAAAGTATTCAAGAGAAAGGTTAAAAAGGTTATGGGATTATGGGAATGTAGTGGCTGAGCCCTCACCTACTACTGCACTCGCTGCTACGAATGGTCCCAGGGTGTAGCAGTTCTCGTAAAGAGACTGGACATCTTTCAGATAAAATGATGCAAACACTGACTTGCTCCTCCAATAGGTTGCATCCATAATGCTCTGCAGAGAACGGTTTTTATTAAAAGCCAACGAAGTAGCTACAGCTCTTACTTCGTGGGTCCTAACCTTCAGCAATGCAAGGTCTTCCTCCTTTAAGTGAGAATGTGCTTCTCTGATCAGAAGCCTTATATAGTACGAAAGCCCATTCTTGGACATGGGTCTCGAGGGTTTCTTGATGGCACACCATAAGGCTTCTGACTGTCCTCGAATAGGTTTAGACCTCTTCAGATAATATTTGAGAGCTCTGACAGGGCAAAGAACTCTCTCTAGTTCGTTACCTACCATGTTGGAGAGGCTAGGTATTTCGAACGATCTAGGCCAAGGACGTGAAGGAAGCTCGTTCTTTGCTAGGAATCCAAGCTGAAAAGAACATGTAGCTGATTCGGTTGTGAAACCAATGTTCTTGCTGAAGGCATGAACCTCACTGACTCTCTTAGCTGTTGCAAGGCAAACGAGAAAAGCAGTCTTGAGGGTAAGATCCTTGAAGGAAGCTGACTGGAGAGGTTCGAACCTAGATGTCATAAGGAACCTTAAGACTACGTCCAGATTCCAGCCTGGAGTGGAAAGACGACGTTCTTTAGACGTCTCAAAAGACTTGAGAATGTCTTGAAGGTCCTTGTTGGAAGACAGGTCCAAACCCCTGTGGCGGAGGACTGAGGCCAACATGCTCCTATACCCTTTAATCGTAGATGTTGAAAGGGATCTCTCATTCCTAAGATGAAGAAGGAAGTCAGCTATTTGGATCACAGAGGTATTGGTAGAGGATATTGAATTGGCTCTACACCAGCTTCGGAAGACCTCCCACTTAGACTGGTAGACTCTACGAGTGGAAATTCTTCTAGCTCTGGCAATCGCACTGGCTGCCTCCTTCGAAAAGCCTCTAGCTCTAGCGAATCTTTCGACAGTCTGAAGGCAGTCAGTCGAAGAGCGTGGAGGTTTGGGTGCAACCTGTCTACGTGTGGTTGACGTAGAAGGTCCACTCTTAGAGGTAGAGTCCTGGGGAAGTCGACTAGCCATTGACGTACCTCTGTGTACCATTCTCTTGCAGGCCAAAGGGGAGCAACCAGCGTCAGCCGTGTCCCTTCGTGCGAGACGAATTTCTGCAGAACTTTGTTTATAATCTTGAACGGAGGGAATGCGTACAGGTCGAGATGGGACCAGTTCAGAAGAAAAGCATCTACATGAACCGCTGCAGGGTCTGGAACAGGGGAACAATAAAGCGGAAGTCTCTTGGTGATGGAGGTGGCAAACAGGTCTATGGTAGGTTGACCCCACAACGTCCAAAGTCTGTTGCACACACTCTTGTGGAGGGTCCATTCCGTGGGAATGACCTGATTCCTTCTGCTGAGGCGATCCGCTGAAACATTCATATCGCCCTGGATGAACCTCGTGACCAGAGTGAGGTTTAGACCTCTTGACCAAATGAGGAGGTCCCTTGCGATCTCGTAAAGGCTCCTCGAATGGGTCCCTCCTTGCTTGGAGATGTAAGCCAAGGCTGTGGTGTTGTCTGAATTGACCTCCACCACTTTGCCTAGCAGGAGGGACTTGAAGTTCAACAGGGCAAGATGGACTGCTAACAGTTCCTTGCAATTGATGTGGAGTAATCCTTGTTCCTTGTTCCACACTCCTGAGCATTCCCGTCCGTCCAAGGTCGCACCCCAGCCCGAGTCCGATGCATCCGAGAAGAGATGAAGATGGGGGGTCTGGATGGCCAATGATAGACCCTCCTTGAGAAGAAGATTGTGCTTCCACCACCGGAGAGAGGTCTTCATCTCTTGGTTGATAGGGATAGAGACTGCTTCTAGAGTCGAGCCCTTGTCCCAATGAGCTGCAAGATGGAATTGAAGAGGGCGGAGGTGGAGTCTCCCCAGCTCGACAAACAGGGCCAGAGATGAGAGGGTCCCTGTGAGACTCATCCACTGTCTCACTGAGCAATTGCTCCTCTTCAGCATGCTCATGATGCACTGTAGGGCTTGGTTTATCCTGGGGGCCGATGGAAAAGCCCGAAAATCCCGACTCTGAATCTCCATTCCCAGGTACACAATGGATTGGGAGGGAATGAGTTGAGATTTCTCTAAATTGACTAATAGACCTAGGTCTCTGATTAGATCTAAAGTCCAAGAGAGGTTCTCCAGACAACGACGACTCGTGGAGGCTCTCAACAGCCAGTCGTCTAGGTAGAGGGAGGCTCTGATGTTCGATAAGTGCAGGAATTTCGCTACATTCCTCATCAGATGAGTAAAGACCATAGGAGCTGTGCTTAGGCCAAAACACAGGGCTTGGAACTGATAGACAACCTTTCCGAAAACGAATCTCAGGAAAGGTTGGGAGTCTGGATGAATGGGAACGTGAAAGTATGCATCTTTCAAGTCCAACGAGACCATCCAGTCCTCCTGTCTGACCGCTGCTAAGACCGACTTGGTCGTCTCCATAGTGAACGTCTGCTTGGTGACATACTCGTTGAGAGAGCTGACGTCCAGCACCGGTCTCCAACCTCCTGTCTTTTTGGCCACAAGAAAGAGACGGTTGTAGAAGCCCGGGGATTGATGATCCCGGACTATAACCACTGCCTTCTTCTGCACAAGTAGCGACACCTCCTGTTGCAATGCTAGCCTCTGTCCTCTTCTTTGTAGTTGGGAGAGAGGTTGATGGGCGATGTGGTCAGAGGCGGTTTGAGGCAGAATGGAATCCTGTAACCGTACCTCAGCCAACTGACAGACTGTGCGTCTGCACCTCTCTTCTCCCAGGCTTGCCAGAAGATCTTGAGCCTGGCACCTACTGTTGTCTGGAGAATCTGAGAGTCAGTGCTTTCCCTTTGATGTCCTGGGTCCTTTCTTAGACTTGCCCCTGTGAGAGACTGGACGGGAGCTTCCTCGGCTGGGGGCTCTACCACGAAAGGGCGGTATGAACCTAGTGGCCGGGGTATCAGCCACTGGAGAGCGATAAGTCTTGGGGACAGAGGTGGTAACCTTAGACTTACGAGCCGATGAAGCTACAAGATCGTGCGTGTCCTTCTGTATCAGGGCAGCCGACAAGTCCTTAACTAGCTCCTCGGGAAAGAGGAACTTTGAGAGTGGAGCAAAAAGGAGCTGTGACCGCTGGCACGGTGTAATGCTGGCTGAGAGGAAGGAACACAGCTGTTCTCTTTTCTTCAACACCCCTGATACAAATAACGACGCTAGCTCACCCGATCCATCCCTGATAGCCTTATCCATGCAGGACATAATCAACATGGCAGAGTCTTTGTCCGCAGAAGATGTTTTCTTGCTGAGGGCTCCCAGGCACCAGTCGAGAAAATTGAACATTTCGAACGCTCTGAACAACCCTTTCAGAAGATGATCCAGGTCTGAGAAGGTCCAACAAACCTTCGAGCGTCTCATCGCAGTCCTCCTAGGCGAGTCCACCAGACTTGAGAAGTCAGCCTGGGCAGAGGCAGGAACTCCCAAGCCTGGTGCTTCCCCTGTGGCATACCAAACGCAACCTTTCGATGCGAGCTTCGTTGGAGGGAACATGAAGGAAGTCTTGCCCAGATGTTGTTTAGACTGAAGCCACTCCCCTAAGGTCCTTAAGGCCCTCTTGGAGGATCTAGCTAGGACAAGCTTAGTATAGCTCGACTTAGCTTGTTGCACGCCTAGCGAAAACTCAGATGGAGGAGAGCGGGGAACAGCAGAGACGAAGTGGTCAGGGTAAAGCTCCCTGAGTAGAGCCAAGACCTTTCTAAAATCAACAGACAATGGAGAAAGCTTAGACTCCTCCACGTCTGATGAGGGATCAAGATGTGCCTCCTCATCATCCGACACTTCATCAGCAGAAGGTAGCGAAGCAAAAGGACCAGAATGCTGAACCGCAGAGTCAGAACGGGTAGGAACAACAACAGAGGTTTCCTCAACTTGAGGGAGAACCTGAGGTTCAGACTGCATAGGTTGAACAACAGTCGGAGCAGAAGGCAGGTGCAAGGGTGAAGGAGGTTGACTCCTAGCAAGAGTTGCACCCAAGGATTGCACCAGCTGAGCGGAGGACGGAGGCGGAGTAGTCCGTTCCTGTTCCTGAGAGATGAGTGGAGCATGAGAAGGTTGAGGCTGCGCAGAACAAGGTAAAGTTCTAGCAAGCTGAGGCTCCTGAGGCGCAAGTGCATGGTGTAGATGAACTTGCCTAGATGAGGGTTGAACTCGGTGCAGCGCTGGTGCAGCAGACAGACTCACGGAGGGGAGAGGTTGTTGTACCCCAACCGAGAGTTGCACCACTGGTGGAGCAACAAGGGGAGGAGGAGGAAGAGTGTAGCTCTCCTGATCCCTAAGCAGAGATTGCCTTAAAGAAGGCTGAGGCTGAACAACACTGTGAACAGCAAACTCCGAAAGTGGTTCAATATCGTACGCCTGGCAGATGGTGCTGCGACCAGGCGGAGCAGGTGCAGGCTGGGCGAGCACAGGCGGAGCAGGTGCAGGCTGGGCGAGCACAGGTGCAGCGAGAACAGGTGGAGGGAGTGCAGGCGGAGCAGGTGCAGGCTGGGAGAGCACAGGTGGAGCAGGTGCAGGCTGGGCGAGCACAGGTGCAGCGAGAACAGGTGGAGGGAGTGCAGGAGGTGCAACACTCTCAGCCCGACATTCACGCATTAAGTCCGAAAGCTGAACTTGCATGGACTGAAGCAGGGTCCACTTGGGGTCGGCAGAAGCGATAAAAGACTGAGGTAAAGTCACAGTCGGGGTCTGTATAGGCAGAACCTTACTCCTCTTGGGCGGAGTACTGTCGATCGATGACAGAGGCGAGTCAGAGCTGAGCCAATGACTGCAACCTGGCTGAGCACTCGCTGACTGAACTCTACGTTTCAGCGGTCTCGAGACCTGAGACCAACGTTTCTTCCCTGCATGAAGATCAGCGGACGAGAAGACGGGCTCAATCGTCTGCAGGTGGGAGTGACGGTCTAAGGAAGACACGCCCGCAACCACCGAGGATAATTCTGTGCGCCTAACAAGGCCTGTCGAACCCTTAAGCCCTTCGACATTGCTTCTCCCCTGGGCATGGGAGCTTGCAAGAGGTCCCGGACTGGGAGGACGACTGGCTCGCACAGAAAAATCCTCACGCACCACACTGGCACCACTAGCACTTGGCACTGCACAGACACTAGCACTCGTCACAGCACTGGCACTATTTCCACCCACTGCACTCTTGACCTTCAGTTCTTTAACCTCGGCCATCAGAGACTTATGGTCACTTACCACTGATTCTACTTTATCTCCTAAAGCCTGAATAGCACGCAAAACAGTTGACATATCAGGCGGAGGGCACACAGTAGGTTCGGGGGTAGCCACTACAGGGGTAGGAAAAGGTAGGGGATCATGAGGTGAGGAAAACATAGAAGAGTGAGAAGAACTTCTCCTAGCTCTAGTTCTCTCTAGCTTGGATGAATATTTTAAAAGACGTACAAAATCCAATTCCGAAAGTCCGGCGCACTCCTCACACCGATTTTCTAATAGACAGGGCCTGTCCCTACAGTCAGAACAAGCGGTGTGAGGATCTACCGAGACCTTCGGAATACGCCTATTGCAAGACCTACATCGTCTATGGGAGGGAGCTTGCGAAACGTCAGACATCTTGTTTCAAAGAGTAAGTCAAAGGGTGATCCAAAAAACAAGCAAAAATTCATTAACCGTTAATCAGAGTTTATATAAAAGCTAACTAGCTAATATAAAAAGGATTCCAGTATGCGACAGCCGTTAATCTAAGAGAATACTTCACCAAATATCCATGAATAAACTCGAAGACCATGAGCGTATCCCAGAACGTCTAGCCGGAAGCACGACAGAGGAATAATTGAGGAGGTGTAAACAACAAATGATTGAGTACCTGGCCACAGGTGGCGCTGGTAAGTACACCCCCTTCTAGTATTGTGATAGCTGGCGTATCCCTCCATAGAATTCTGTCGGGCAACGGAGTTGACAGCTACATGATTATCGGGTAAGTTTAATATTGAAAATTAATAGTAGGTAAGGTTAAGTAAAGTAAATTAATAGTAGGTAAGGTAAAGTAAAGTAAAGAAAGGGTAGGTAAGGTAAAGTAAAGAAAGGGTAGGTAAGTTGAAGTAAAGTAAAATGGAGTAAGGTTGAATGAGGTAAAGTAAGGTAAATTAAGGGTAGGTAATGGGAAGTAAAGTAAAGTTAAGTAAGTGTATGTAAGGTAAATTAAAGTAAATTAAAGTAAGGGTAAGTAGGGTGAAGGGAAGTGAAGTGAAGTAGGGGTAAGTAGGGTAAAATAGAGTGAAGTAAAGTATGGGAAAGTAAGGTAAAGTAAAGTGAAGTAAAGTATGGGCAAGTGAGTTGAAATTAAGTAAGGGTAAGTAAGGGTAAGTAAGGTAAAGTAAGGGATAGTAAGGTAAAGGAAAGTGAGGTAAGGGTAAGTAAGGTAAGGTAGAGTGAAGTAAAGTAAAGTAAGGCAAAGTAAAACAAAGTAAAACAAAGTAAAATAAAGTAAAGTGAAGTAAGGTTAAGTAAAGTATAGTCCAGTGAAGTAAAGTAAGCCTAAGTAAGTTAAAGTAAAGCATGAGTAGGTAAGGTAAAGCAAAGGGTAGGTAAGGTGAAATAAAGTAAAGTAAAAAAAAAGGTAGGTAAGGCAAAGCAAAATAAAGAAAAGTAAAGTAAGCGTAGATAAGGTAAAGTAAAATAAAGTTAATTAAAGTAAAGGTAAGTAAGGTAAAGTAAAGTGAGGGTAAAGTAAAGTAAAGTAAAGTAAAGTGAGGGTAAATAAGGTAAAGTAAAGTAAAGTAAAGTTAGGCAAGGTAAAGTGAAATAAAGTAAAGTAAAGTAAGGGTAGGTAAGGTAAAGTGAAGTAAAGTAAAGTAAGGGTAAATAAGGTAAAGTTAAGTAAATTAAAGCTAGGTAAAGTGAAGTAAAATAAAATGAATTAAAGTAAGGGTAGGTAAAGTAGAGTGAAGTAAATAAAGGATAGGTAAGATAAAGTAAAGTAAAGTAACAGTAAGGAAGGGGAATTAAAGTGAAGTAAAGTATAGTAATGATAGGTACGGTAAAGTAAAGTAAAGTAAGGCTGGATATGGTATAGTAACGTAAAGTAAGCGTATGTACAGTAAAGTAAAGTAAAGTAAATCAAATTAAAGTAAAGTAGGGGTAAGTATGGTAAAGTAAAGTAAAGTAAGGGTGGGTATATAAAGTAAAGTAAAGTAAGGGTAGGTAAAGTAAAGTATAGTAAAGTAAGGATAGGTACGGTAAGGTAAAGTTAAGTAAAGTGAGGGTAGGTATGGTAAAATAAGGGTAGGTAAAATAAAGTAAAGTAAAGTAAGTGTAAGTATGGTAAAGTAAAGTAAGGGTGGGTTTGGTAAAGTAAAGTAAAGTAAAGGTTGGTATGGTATAGTAACATAGAGTGTAGGTACAGTAAAGTAAAGTAAAGTAAATTAATGGTAGGTACGGTAAAGTAAAGTAAGGGTAGGTACGGTAAAGTAAAGTAAATTAAAGTAATGGTAGTTATAAGTAAAGTAAAGTAAAGTAATGATAGTTATGGTAGAGTAAAGTAAAGTAAATTGAAATTAAGAAAAGTTAAGAGAAGTAAAGGAAAGTAAAATAAAATAAGATAAGGTGAGGAAACGGTAGGTTAGCTAAAGGTAATGAAAGGTAAAGTAAGGCAAGATAAAGTAAGGCTAGGCAAGGGTAGGTTAGGTAAAGTAAGGTTAGGAGTAAAACTAGGTAAGGGCTTTTATGAGGTAAGGTAAGAGTAGGTAAGTAGACAAGGTAAATTAAGAGTACCTAAGGAGAGGGTAGATAGGGTACCGATAGGTAAAATTAGAGTTTTTATGGTAAGGTCAGGTAAAGTATGGGCAGGTAATATGTGTGTAGGAAAGATGAAGGAAAGAACAGCACGGAGAGGTAAGGCGAGAATAGGTAATGTGAAAGTTAGCAAAGTAAGGGTAGGTAAGGTAAGGTAAGGTATGTAATATGAGGTTATTATTATTATTAATATTATCATTATTATTATTACTACAAGCCAAGTTACAACACTAGCTGGAAAAGCAGGATGCTATAAACCCAAGGGCTCCAATAGGGAAACATAGCCCAGTGAGGAAACGAAACAAGGAAATAAACTATGAGAAGTAGTAAACAAAACAGATAAAATATTCTAAGAACAGTAGTAACATCAGAACAGATATTTCATATATAAACTATAAAAAGAGACTTATATCAGCCCGTTCAACATAAAAACATTTGCTGTAAGTTTGAACTTTAGAAGTTCAGCCGATCCAACTACCCATTTAGGCAGTAAGGTAAAGTAAGGTTAGGTAAGGTGATGGTATGCAAGGAATGAATAGACAAGGTAAGAGTGGGTAGGATAAGGACAGGATTTGGGTATTGAAAAAAAAAATCAAAGATACGCTCTATACAAATCTGTACTACTAAGCCTACACCGAGAATAAGCCTAATCTAGCATGAAATTACCAATCTCGAAAACAGTTTAGGCCTAGGCTATAAAATACACTTCTATCAGACGTTTCACACAAGAAATAAGGTCCTTTAACAATAAAATTATTTAAATATCAATGATATTATTACACATTACCTTCATATTAATGGGACACAGAAGAATTGCACGACACCGTTCAAAATATATTCCAGTTTACTGTTTACTGTTCCAATGATCTTTCAGCAACAGCTTTCACTCACAAAATGGTTCCAACAATATTCAGCCAATTTGAACGTTTTTTTTACTTTGTTTTTTTTTTTTTCACTTATTCATTCTTAATTTCAATCATCTTGATTATCTTAATTCATTAAAATACTCACTGAATTGCTAGCATAAATTGGAGCTGGAACGAACAGTAGGGAGGTTGATAGTAGAAGTAT
>NC_090758.1:9686537-9716537 GCF_036898095.1 Palaemon carinicauda
TGCATTATTGATGCTGGTGCGTAGTGGATTAATGTCCTGTGCGCCTTCCTTAGTTTACCTGGAATGCTTTTTGGCACTATTAATCTACCTCGGCTTGCTCTTTCTGATATTTTAAGCTCCATGATGTTTCAGCAATTCCTTCTATTTGCTTCCATGCTTTGTATTATCATGTAGCGTTCTCTTCTCCTTCTAGACTGTATAGTTTTAAAAATTGCAGTCTTTCCCAGTAGTCAAGGTCCTTAACTTCTTCTATTCTAGCAGTATAGGACCTTTGTACACTCTCTATTTGCGCAATATCCTTTTGGTAGTGTGGTTACCATATCACATTGCAGTACTCGAGTGTACTACGTACATAAGTTTTGTAAAGCATAATCATGTGTTCAGCTTTTCTTGTTTTAAAGTGTCTGAATAACATTCCCATTTTTGCTTTACATTTAGCCAACAGTGTTGCTATTTGGTCGTTGCATAACATATTCCTATTTAACATTACACCAAGGTCTTTAATTGTTTCCTTGTTTGTGATTGTCTCGTTATTAGGTCCCTTGTATGCATATACCATTCCTTCTCTGTTTCCATAATTCATTGATTCGAATTTATCGGAGTTAAATACCATCCTGTGTATCTCCGCCCATTCATATATTTTGTTTAGATCTCTTTGTAGGGAGTTCCTATCTTCATCACAAGTAATTTCTCTACTTATTCTTGTGTCATCGGTGAAACTTCTCACCACAGTTTTTCAACATCACAGTCTATGCTCTGAGATCATAATAACAAACAGCAGTGCAGCTAAAACTGTACCTTGTGGCACGCCAGATATTACCTGAGCTTCATCCGATTTCTCGTCATTTGCAACCACTATCTGTTTTCTGTTTTGCAGGAATTCTTTTACCCATTTTCCTATCTTTCCCACAATATTATGCTTTCTCATTTTTTTCTCCAATATGTTATGGTCTACCTTGTCAAAGGCTTTTGCAAAATCTAGATAGATCACATCTGTGTCTTTTTCATTTATCATATTTTTGTATATGTTTTCATAGTGTGCTATCAGTTGGGTCTGTGTACTTTTTCCAGGCACGAAACCGTGTTGACCCATATTAAACAAATTATTTTTGACCAAATGGTTCATTATTTTCTTTTTTATTACCCTCTCATACACTTTCATAATATGTGATGTTAGACTAACAGGTCTGTAATTGCTTGCCTCTAGTCTTGATCCACTTTTGAAGATAGGGGTATGAAAGTGATGGAGAGACAGAAATTTTATGTGTTTGAGATGAAGTGTCTAAGGAGTATGGCTGGTGTATCTCAAGTAGATAGGGTTTGGAACGAAGTAGTGAGGGTGAGAATGGGTGTAAGAAATGAGTTAGCAGCTAGAGTGGATATGAATGTGTTGAGGTGCTTTGGCCTTGTTGAGAGAATGGGAAATGGCTGTCTGCTAAAGAAGGTGATGAATGCAAGAGTTGATGGGAGAAGTACAAGAGTAAGGCCAAGGCTTGGGTGGATGGATGGAGTGAAGGAAGCTCTGGGTGATAGGAGGATAGATGTGAGAAAGGCAAGCGAGCGTGCTAGAAATAGGAATGAATGGCAAGCAATTGTGATGCAGTTCCGGTTGGCCCTGCTGCTTCCTCCGGTCCCTTGGATGACCGTGGAGGTAGCAGCAGTAGGGGATTAAGCATTATGAAGCTTCATCTGTGGTGGATAATGTGGGAGGGTGGGCTGTGACACCCTAGTAGTACCAGCCAAACTCTGTTGAGTCCCTTGTCAGGCTGGGAGGAACATAGAGAGGAGACGTCCCTTTTTTGTTTCATTTGTTTGATGTCGGCTACCCCCCAAAATTGGGGGAAGTGCCTTGGTATATGTATGTATGTATTTCAAGTTTATCAAAATATCTTATTTCTGAATGCTGTAAATTTGATTATTAAAATATTTCATAGGTTTAAAACAATTCTTACTGAAGTTATCATAAAGCAAATTAAGTTACAGTGAATAAATATAGATTTTTACAACAATTATATTACCAGATTATTTCAAGATTATCAAAGTGTTTTTATTTCTGTAAGCCATTAATTTGATTTTTAATGCTATTAACTTTTACCCAGTCTAGTGTCATGTATTTCATTATCTTATAATCTTCAAAAAATTGCTTTTCATGTTTTCAATTTACATCAACTAGCTGTTAAATCAATGTCAATTTCCTCTGCACCTCTGAACATACATCTAGATTGCATCATTTTTAGAATTGTGTAAAGAACTGTAAACAAGTTATCTAAATGCATGACTAAAAGGAAATTGATATTAAACATCCTTTTAGAAATTAATTCTGAGTTGTACTACAATCTATATCAATATACAGATTTTCGAATAACCTGTGAATATAACCTACAATTAATTATTTACCTCTATGAATATCATATCACCTTTGTATACCATCTCTCTCTCTCTCTCTCTCTCTCTCTCTCTCTCTCTCTCTCTCTCTCTCTCTCTCTCTCTCTCTCTCCAGTTATTAGCAACTGCTATTGAATTTTTATATACAGAATGTTGATTCTACAATATAACTTGCCAATGTTTTCTCAAAAGATGTAAGCAGATATGCTTAAGATAGTAGCAATTGGACAAAAACTTGTCTATCTAATAAGCCACAACTTGCCAGTATTGTTCAGTCACTTTTCTCCCTTGGGTGGGGGGTGGGGTGAGAATAGCTTATATTATAGCAATGAGAGTGTGTATAAATATTGCTATTATAGACATACTAGAGAAGTAAAGATATTAATTGATGATTTTGGCTAATGTGTTTCAAAAGTCATATTGCATTCCTTATTGCAATAATGACAAATATTCTAACTTAAATTTTTTTGTAAAGTCCCAGTATTAAAATTATTTACAATATATTTCAGTTGAAGGGAGACCCAAATATGCTCTGTAGAAATATCTAATTTTTTTTATTAGGTTTGTTTACATTTACATATTCTGTCAGCAACTGATCCATTAATATTGTCTAACAGAAAGCAAGGAAAGTCGTGAATAAAACGATTTTGAATATTTGTGAAGGGAATAATTTTTAAATAGTATAGCTAAGTCTCTCTCTGTCTGTCTCTGTCTGTCTCTCTCTCTCTCTCTCTCTCTCTCTCTCTCTCTCTCTCTCTCTCTCTCTCTCTCTCTCTCTCTGTTTCAAATTAAGTTTATATTGTTTTGAAACTCACTCACTCTCTCTGTTTCAAATTAAGTTTAGATTGTTTGAAACTCTATCTCTCTCTCTCTCTCTCTCTCTCTCTCTCTCTCTCTCTCTCTCTCTCTCTCTCTCTCTCTCTCTCTCATCTGATAATTGAGGTTATATCCACAATAAGAATAACATGTGTTTCAAAATAAGTCTAGATTATTTTGAAACTTTTTCCTCAAGGTGTTTGCAAGCGCTAATCTTAAAACTTCTTATCAAATGTTTTAAGTAATTTTTGTCAAATTGTTGATTTTCATAAGATATTAACATTTTAATTATTCGGGTCAATGTATGTATGTATGCAGTATAAAATACTATTTTATTTCTTTCAATATAGTGAATGGAAATTTGAGTTTCAAAACATTAGAATGATAAAATTGATATAAATATTAAAAAATTTCATCTGGTTTTAAGCTTTGCATATTCTTGATACAAAAGATGCAATTTACTGCCTCGCTCTCTAGTCTAGAATATAGCCCATATAGTTGATAACAGTTGTAGTATGAAGTATTTTACAAATCAAGTTTATATTAAAAGGTTCTATGAAAGGAACAATGATAAAATTTCAGTTATGGTAGTTTTAATAGAAGTCGTTTTTAATTGACATTCACAGAATACATCTTAAAGTAGATGTTCTAAGAGGTTATTTAATGTAAGACTTCAAGATTATTCCTGAGAGACTTATAATTATACCTAATGGGAGGTTTAAGATTGATATTTTGTAAAGGGAATATGCGTACTCAGATGCTCAGGCAGTTAGATTTTTATATTTAGGTTAAACAAGAGATTCAAGAATTGTACCTAAGGCACTGCTTTTGGGGAAAGAATATAATTAAGTCGTGATCCATAATTTAGGACGAGGTGGTGTTGGTACCTTTGGGAAAGCTTAGAGAATAAGTCGTGGGTGTCTTTAAACAATTTGGTGAATGGCTGAGATTCTTTTCAATGTAGCATTTTTAAGGATTATTTTAAAGGTTGATGCTTCAAGACAATAACATTTACAGATTTAAAGGGTAGCGTTGTGGTTGAAATTTTCAATTATTTCCTATGCCTATTGACGCAAAGGGCCTCGGTTAGATTTTGCCAGTTGTCTCTATCTTGAGCTTTTAAATCAATACTTCTCCATTCATCTCCCATTTCACACTTCATAGTACTCAGCCATGTAGGCCTGAGTCTTCCAACTCTTAGTGCCTTGTGGAACCCAGTTGAAAGTTTGTTAAACTAATCTGTTGGGGAGTGCAAAGAGCATGCCCAAACCATCTCCATCTATAGGTATATACATTTAGATTGTATCTTTTAATCTGAAATAAAAATCTAGCAAATTTGTATATGAAACAAAGCAGTAGAAATCTATTTTTCGTGTCAAGGCCCGTGGGCACACTGCCAACAGGCTCCAGAATAAGAAATGATTGGTTACAATCAAGTGGTGGGCCATATTGAACTGCATATATGTTAACAAAGCAGTATTTTAAGATAACAGGTAAAAGTAAAATAGAATATTTTGTTGTGAATAATAGGTCCTAAATGATAAGGTTTATTGTATAAGAATAATTGGTATAGATGAAAATACTTTGATACAAGAACTAGGATCCTGAATGATAATTTATGGCCAAAAAATTACATACCAATGCTAAAAATGCATACATTGAATAAGTAAAAGTAGATGGCCCAGCCTTGTCGTCATTGATATAGGCATCTCTGACTATTTTAGTCATAATCTAGGGTCAATATAGTCAGAGCTGGAAAAAGTTCTTTCATAATATTGAATGAAGCCTTTCTAGCTTTCCGAGTAGCCTATAGTGAACCCAAGATATGACTTAAAGTAGTCAGTAATTCCCATATTGCTGATGTCAAAATGCTAGGTCATCTACTTTTACTTATTCAATATATGTAGTTTTCTATTAGCAGCGGAAAGTCACTTGTTTGCAATAAATTATCATTCAGGACCCTTGCTCTTATATCTTATGAGATTTTCGTCTATACCAATTCTTCTTATACAATAGACCTTATCCAGTAGTGACTATTTACAGCAAAGTATTTTGAATAACTTTATCTTGAAATACTGTTTTGTTAGTAGTTATAGGCCTACTTGATTGTAACCAATCATTTCTTAAGGAGCCTGTTGGCAGTGGGTCTTTTCCACGATAAATATATTTCTACTGCTTCGTTTCATATATAAATTTACTATATATAATAGACCTATTAAGTGATTATTATATTTTAAATATTATATTCCATTAACCTGTTTGATATATTTACCATACTCATTGTAAAATCTTAAGGAATCGGAAATAAAATGCTTTTAGTGTATTACAGCTTTTAATTTAGTCTCTCCCTTATACATTATAAAAGAAAACGTGATATGAAACGAAAAGAAAACTGAATGAAAATTAAAAAAAGAAAATCTAATGACTACCTAGAGCATTCTCCCTATATTAAACCTCATATGGCAGAGTGTTCTCCCTAAACGTTCCCCTACCCCTTCGAGTACCAGCAAATGCCTCATTCCTCATGAAAAAATGGGCCAAAAGGCTCATGGAATAGTCCTTTCTCCTAACTAGGCACTTGTTCATTTGGACTGTTATTAACACCCCATATACAGAGTTTGTTCAGTCCCCCACTGGGACATGAGAGCAGCAGTACCAGTGTTTTATGTTTGAATATATTCAAAGTCAAAATGGCCGAACCGTGTCTCGTAATTCATTTTGGATTAAAGTCTACTTATTAATCCAGCTGTTTGTTAAGTAGGTTTATTCCTGACTAAAGTCTTGATAATAACGGACTTATTTCCATTTGTTAATATTCCTCAGAAGCCTCTTGAATTTAATAAATTTTGAAACTATTAGATTTAAATTTTAGGCATAAAAGTATACTTAAATACGTAGTCAAACCTTCCAATTAACACAATATGGCTGAAAGTAAAACTTAGAAATTCGTTAAAGACTTTTATTGTAGAAGATTGAATGTCGAACATGAGACAGGTTTCATTGTTAGTTATATAATAGAAATGCAAACACTTTTGAAGTCAATGACATAAACATATATCAAATTTATGAAACCCCATTTTCTGAAAGCTTTAAACATCCCAGATTCAAAGAAAACTTAACGTTTGTCATACGTTAAACTTCATGATCCAACCAAGAAAGGCTTTTAGTTGAGTCACCCTTCAAAATACGACAATGTTTAGTTTTCTTTATCTCTAAGATCGGTGTCCGTTTTCTTTTACAGAACCATTATAGGGGTGACTAAAGCTGAATATTTGAGGTTCCATATTTCATGATTGTGTAAAGTAAGCAGTGCTTTATCCAATGTAAAATTATTATTATAAAAAGAAAAGGAAAAGGAAAGCCCACCAAGGCCATCCCCTGTCCCACCTAGTAACAAGAAACTTTAATGCAAAGATTTTTTTCTGAGGAAGCAATGTTACTAGGCCCTTGAATGCTTTCCTTTTCCTTCTCTTTTTTTATTGATAATTTTACAAACAATGATATTGGGATTGTGATTCAAAGACTTCAGGAATAGTTTGGAACTCTTTTTAAGTTAAATGATAAAACAGTTATGTCATTATTTACATTACTAGACCTATAAGGCAGATTTCAGCGATCATGGAGTTACGTCAGTGAAACATAAAATTATACTCTTGGACAATACAAAAACTTTAATGTTTACAAAATTGAAAATAGATTAAACCCTTTAAAGAAGTAAGAGAGTCATTATAAAGCCTTTGTGCAATATCAGAACGATCCATCACTACAGACACCAGAAGCTCAGTGAAAAGCAGACAAGATTCACAAAGGCCAAGTTGCTTCCCTGTCTCGTCCCATTTCATACAGATGATTGAGTCAGGTAAAAAAGAGAAGAGAGGTGCAAGACTACTGCCCTGACCATCCTTGCTACTTCCCCCAGCAGACAGTCAGATCGGACCGAAGTACACATTCGCCTTACAAGTGGACACCGGAATCACTTCAGCTGTGTATAATAAAGTTCTCAAAGATGAACCCTGAGATAAAGCTGTGCTGGAAAGAGAGTTTAAACTGGAGTACTTTATAAAGCTAATGACACTATTGATATAATAACCTTATGAAACTTGGTTTAGTTTTACACGGAGATAGACTTTGTTATAATTCGTAGGATTCTAATTATAACATTATATATATATATATATATATATATATATATATATATATATATATATATATATATATATATATATATATATATATATATATATATATATATTTCTACAGTTGGAGATAGATTCAGTTTTAAAGTTCATATTATCCCTAATAACAAACTTAGGCCTATAACCATTACCCTAAAATATACAATACTCCTAGAAATATGTCTTATACACCTATAGAATTAAATAAAGTCAATCAAACTACATACTATCTTGAGCTTATAATCCCTTACTACAGTGTACTATCCTCGGCATATAAGGGCTTAATATACTATATAATAATTATAATACTATCCTTATTTTACTATCGCTTACTACATTTTCCTCTGCTCATAATCCCTTACTGTACTAACACGATCATATATTCCCTGACTAAGGTATCCTCAGCCAATAATTAAAGGAAATGATTCTTCATTATCTATTACGTATTTTACACAAGTCCTGTGTAACTTAATATATAATTACAAATTATGGTCCAAATAGTTAAGATAAAGCTATTTCTAGTAATACAAATAATTCTATACTTTCTCGATTTTTGTCTTTAACAGATTTTAGATTAACTCAATCTGAAATGAAGGTTAAAATACCATTATTTCTAAGTTACCAGACTGAGCTCAAACACAAGAGACAGACATGTAGCCAGACAGACATGTAGCCAGACAGACGAAGATCACGTTCGCGAACGATAAAAGCTATTTTTAGCAATTAAGATATTTATATAATTTCTGTATTTTTTCCCTTAACAGACTTGAATTAATCCAATCTGAAATGAAGTTTAAAAAGCATTTTTTAAAGTTACCAGACTGAGCTCAAGACACAAGAGACAGACAGACAGATAGGCGGAGATCACGCTAGTCGTATAAGATATTCTCTACTGAAAACCGTCAGAAGATTATATTAAATAAAAGTTATGATTTTAACATTGTTTGCAAAGCAAACTACTCTGAGCTCATAAATATCTTTTGTAGTTTAAAATATTAAAAAGAAAATTACCAGCGAATGCAAATGTATCTATAGATTAAAACAATAATTATCTAAAATATCAAATGGTTCGCCAATATAATGAGATTTAATATAGACGAATTCATTGCGTGTTTTAATTTAGAATAACAAACTAAAATAGTTTTTGTAATAGAGAAACACAGGACCAAGAATTATAACTTCTATAATATCACTTTTTCTTATTAAGAGCGAAGCATCGAACTGAAATCTCTGATCAAAACGTTAAATTATAATCTGTCTTTTATTTCTCGTTGACTTTTTGAACACTGAAATTTTATCCTTAGATAGTTCAGTAAATCCCTCTAAAATCTTAAAAAGAATTTGCCCTTTCAAAGAATTCTGATTATATAAATTCACATAGAAAACTCAACGTTTAAGTTAAATAACAATTATCTAAGAAAATCTATAATATTTAGGCATATTTTGAAAATCCAAGTGATTTTTTTTACTCCTAATACATTTCTGAGATTATAACACGGACTCTTTCAAAAACTTGAAATGGCAAATTTTTATATGATCTTTTCGAAGCTCTCTAAAATCTTTTTTTCTTTTCAGAAACTCAACTTTGAAGCTTGCTAATAGGCTGACTAAGAGGGTATAATACTTGCTAAATGGATAAAGGATATTTTTTACCTCTTCACATACTAAAATAATATTCCTTTTTAATCTAAACTACGACAATTACAATATCAAACCTATTTTAATTCTAAAATAAAAAAAGCACGTAGTCATAATTAGTACACATCAACATAGACTGAGAGGATTTGTTAATTTTTTTTTTTTTTTTTTTTTTTTGACTTCTCAAAAGAAACACGACAAATTTACTGACTTCCCCTTACCCACCTTGAGACCTGATCTACTGAAGGGATATGAACTAAATAATTACCTAACTTCTCCATAAGCATTCCGAAACAATCACTCAATCGTACCATACAAATCTCTCATTCTTTACAGAGGAATTCATGAGACTTCCATAGCACAAAGTCCCAACATTCAATATTTGTAAATTCTCGTCATAATTAAATCAGATACTGATGTTAAGGGTCAAAATATACTGGGTTCTAAGGATTTTTATACTAGCGTGCGATGAAAAATTTTAGTATACCGGTATTAAATGAATAACTTTCTCAAAGGGTGTAAAATTATCTTAAAATATTTGATCTCGTTACCTATAAGAATTCAAGAATGAGAGAGAGAGAGAGAGAGAGAGAGAGAGAGAGAGAGAGAGAGAGAGAGAGAGAGAGAGAGAGAGAGAGAGAGAGAGAGAGAAAGTAGGTGTATTGGACCACATTTTACTAACATCTAAGAATTATCCACATAAATAATAATGAAATGACATACTATTCTTTCTCTTTAACGTCTATATCCAAAGAAGTGTTCTTGTTTGTTTTCATCCTCAAAACACAGAATTGTAAAATTTACTTTTAAAATTTACTTTTACTTTTAAATTTACTTGAATAATTTACAATAAAATGAAAGTGAAAGTTGATTATTATGCAAGGTTTTCTCTTAGCATTATAAAAGAAATATACAGAACAATAGGCTTTTGCTATTTTCTTATTTAAGAAACAAAAGGGGATGAAGAAAATCTCTTGGCTGTTTTATAATCGTTTTGAAGATGGCAGAGGAAGAAAAACTTAAAGCTACACGTGAAAAACATACCTTGAATTTCACTGATACAGAAATTGTCTTTTAAATATTCCCCCAAAATTGAAGTAAAATTATTGAATGTATAAAACTTAAACCCACCAACTACAAAAATATAGTTAATTAGATCCTAATTCACAGAGGAATGTCAGATAACTCTGGAGTTTTCCCAAAACAAAATAAGAAATTATTAGATATATAAATGTTAAATCTACCAATTATAAAAATTTAGTCAATTGGATCTTAAGTCACAGAGCATAACTCCGGAGCTTGAAGATTGACAAGAAACTGGAACTCTTGAAACAAAGAGTGAATGAAAAAAAAGATACAAGAAATTACTTGGATAGAAAAAAGAAAATCAAGATTGACATGAAATAGTCAATCAAATGAGTGCTTGGAATAGTTCCTTGGACAATGAAATGTAAAAGAAATCCCCGTACACAAAGAATTGCTCTAAATAATTGCATTAGTAATGTAGTCCTCAAAATAACTTGCAAATCAATTCAGTATCCAATGAATGCCAAAGTCAACCTCATAGATATGTTTTAATTAACACTAAATATAAAAACGTCCAGAATAACTTCAAAGACCAAGAAGGGTCATGAATAACTCAATAGACAATGGGATATGACTCAAATAACTCCATAGACAATGTGGTGTTTTGGTAAAGAAATAACTTCACAGACAAAGCAGTGTCCTGAACAAACCAGTTGCTTCAAAAACTCTGCAAAGGAGGGAAGATTGAAATCTGGAAAATCAAATAAGTGCCTCAGATAGCTTCTTATAACAAGAAATCCTTCGAATAACTCCATAGATAAAGGAATCCAAGATTACTGCATTGACTAATGATTATCATAAGTAATCTATAAAAAGAAAAAAAAACACATGGAGAGCCAGAATTCCTCCACATTTCATATCTAAAGATTCTTCAAATAACTCCATAGACCAAGGAGTGCTTTAAGGAATTCTGAACTAATTAGTAAAACACAAAAGCTTGGTAAATCAAGGTACAGTATTACCAAATAACCAATATTTGCCCAGAGAATTTCCTAAAACACGGAACTCTGCAAGACATTTTCAAAGAGATATTTTATAGAAAGAAAAATAAAAGAAAAGCCCGAATACTAAGGAAAGCCCTTTATACCCAAAAACATGGTGTATTGGAAACGTCCCTTCCTGGTGATCGCCAGACTTGTGTTCGAGTTTTGCTCAAACTCGATAGTTTCTTTAGTGTTTGCAACTTCACCATTCTCGTAGGCTAAGGATCGAGCTTTTTGAGGGAGCCTTATCAACCTGCTGAATCATCAGCGGCCATTGTCTGGCCCACCCTGGTCCTAGCTTGTGTGAAAAGGAGGCTTGAGGTCTGTTTATATGTATAAATGGTCAGTTCAAGGGTATTGTCCTGCTAGATAGGTCAATGTCATTGTCCCTTGCCTCTGGCATTCATGAGTGGCCTTTTAAACTTTCAAAGGGACTGGAATTATATCTTTAAAACGGAATTATCTGTGAAAATTATGTAAAGGATTGCTCACAAACAACTCTATAGAGCAAGGAATGCCCAAAGTAACTAAATGGACCCAAGAACCAACACACAGTATATCAGAATTTACTGTAAGGACATACTTTAATCCAGGTTGTACCACTCCTTCACAAAAAAAAAAAAAAAAAAAAAAAAAAAAAAACAGTTAAGAAAAAAAGTTCTTGAAAGCATGAAAGCAAATTGGCCCTTTCAAAACTGTCCTCTAGAGCAGCCTAAAAATTTTACCAAAAAAAAAAGTCAAGAAAAATCTCTTTAAAGCATAAATGCAAACTAGCTTTTTGAAAACTGTCGGTTAGAGTGGCCTAAAAATCTTCCAAAGGCATAACTCTTAAAACTTAGAAAAACCTTGTAAAACTTTGCAGCCTTAAGTGGGAAGGATTTTTTTTTTAATATTTTAAATTGATATATGAAGATCATAACTATTCACATAATTTTCTTGAAAATATTTGTAACTCATAATTCAAGTCACAAAAAAGAAATGGTATATTGATGTCCTTAGGATGAATATCCCTGGACACCAATATGAGAAATTACTACCACTGTTAATTATCTTGATATCAAGAAATACTATGAATTCTAATTAAATCTTAGTATTTCCCTCCGGTAACCATTGGAGAAAAATTATTTTAATTATTCCTTAAAGAGGAGACAATCAGGAAGCCTTCATAAAAACTGAGATCTAAATGAAAGGGGTGAAATCATTATAACATCAATGAATGAGATCCATATTTACCATATAAAAAGACAGAATAAAACTATCATGAAAAGAGAGTTGGATTTTAAGAGAGTCCTTCGAATTTTGTATTAAGCTTTAACTGCTTAGAAATTCTAGCATTTCCAATTCATCAAACAATCAACAATTATTCACTGATAAAATGTCAGCCTTCAAAAGAAAGTCTAAATTATCACGTTTCAGGACTTGATTAAGAACAGATATTCAAGCTAACAATCCTTTGAATTTTGTAGGAAGTCTTAACTGTTTAGGAATGCTAGCATTTCAAATTCATCAAACAATCAGCAATTAACCCCTGGTAGACCTTCAATAAGATCCAAGAAAAGAGACTTCAGAAGACAGATTCTATGAGAGAATAACTTTCTGGACAGACCTTCATTTATAATCTGTTACTGACATCATAAACTTGATAGCTTTACACAAATCTTAATTGAGCCTGAGGAGTGAATACTCTAGCGGTGCCTTAGTTCATATCAGACTCATCCACTTGAGTGTGGACGGATCTTTTGTTTCCTTGAACTCTTTGACCACAAGGAGGGCATTATGAAGAAGAAAGAATCAACTCGACTTCTTGAAATTTACTAAAATTCTCAATCTTGCTAACAGATTCAATACAACTTTCTGACATTAAAGAAGAGATTCCAGACTGTTTTTGAGATATATTACTATTACCAGTTAACCTACAACCCTAGGTGGAAAAACCGGATTTTATAACCCCATGGACTCCAACAGAAAAAAAAATAGCCCAGAGAGAAAACGGAATAAGGAAACGGGTAGAATAGTGTGCCTGAGTGTAGCCTCAACCAAGAGAACTAGAACCAACGACAGTGGAAAACCATGGTGCTGAGGACATAACACTATCTAAGACCAGAAAACAATGGTTTGATTTTGGAGTGTCCTTCTCATAAAAGAGCTGCTTATCATAGCTAAAGAGTTTCTTCTACCCTTGCCAAGGGTAAAGTATCCCCTGAACAATTACATAGCAATAGTTAACCCCTCAGTGAAGAATTGTTCTGTTATCTTAGTGTTGTTGGGTGTATGAGGAAAGAGGAGAATGTGTTAAGAATAGGCCATAAGAATAGGCCACACTATTCGATTTATGCGTAGGCAAAGGAAAATGAACAGTAACAAGAGAGGGATCCAATGTAGTATTATCAGGCCAGTCAATGGACCAAATAACTCTCCATCAGTAGTATTTCAACAGGTTCATAGTGTCAACCTAAAAATATTTACATAATAGGAAGGCCTAATGAAAAGTAAGGATAGAAACAAAACCTCATGACATAATAAGCAAAGACACAGGGTAAAAATCCTTTCTAATCTATCAGCCTCATTCCAATATCCACAGGTGCTACTAAGAACACGGTTGCATAGAAATACAACGAAGAATAGAAATCGCTGTATAAAGACCTTCACCCAGTAACTGGTCACCACTTGAACTTTACGTAGCAAAATATATCAAATAAAGCTCAGATGAAATATAGGGTTGTGGTGGCCAATTTGATAACCTCCCTGACTGGTGAACGCCAGACTGGGATTCGAGTCCCACTCAAACTCATTAGTTTCTTTGGTCACTGCAACCTCACCATCCTTGTCAAATAAGGATGGTGGGTTTAAGGAGACCCTATAGGTCTATCTGCTGAGTCATCAGCAGCCATTGCCTGGTCCTCCTTGGTCCTGGCTTGGGTGGAGAGGGGGCTTGGGCGCTGTTCATATATATATATATATATATATATATATATATATATATATATATATATATATATATATATATATGTATATATATATATATATACATATATATATATATATATATATATATATATATATATATATATATATATATATATATATATATATATATATATATATGTTCAGTTTCAAAGACATTGTCCTCCTCGATAGGACAATGTTACTGTCCCTTGCCTCTGCCATATTCATGAGCGAGCTTTAAACCTTTTAACTTGTGGTAATATATAGTATTAAGAACAAAAAGAAATTACCTAAAAATACTAGACCCTCTAATATTAGTGCCAAAAGTTTTAGCTAAACATGTTTATCATTTATGATATTATGATCAAGGTTTTTGTGTCATTTCAAATGTTACATAGAAATTATGGCTATCAATTATCTGGAAGTAGAAAATTAGGTAGCATAAAAAATTTAACCCAAATGTGCTTAAAAGAATTTTAAACATTTGAGCCTTGTAGTCTAATCAACTTACAAGTTAGTTAGTCTAATTGAATTATAACTTAGTATAATTAAATAAGAAGTGAGTGGAATGCAGCTTGAAATAATATAACCTTATTTTGTAGTTCTGATAAAAGAAAATATTACCAAAATTCTTAAAATTCCTATAAATATGAAATAAAAGTATATGTAAAATTTCCAATAGATAACAATACATTAGTGGGAGTGAAGTTGGATATTGAGGTTTCTAGTAAATTTAGTATAACAGAAAATAGCAAAAGACTGAGATGGTGATCAAAGTTATTGATGAGGTGATTGAGTGATAAGTTAAGTTTCAAATGAAGTATAACTTAATTTTACTCTTTGTTCTCTGTCCAAAAAAAAAAATCCACAGTACCATTTACGTTAGTTAAGACCTAATCTGTATAATATAAAAAAGAAAACTATATGGTACAGACAGCAACAGATATTAGCTATGCAATTGAATTCTATCAGCTAACTTTAACAGATCAATTAAGCAACATCAAGATACTTAAGAGGTTCACTGAATTTTTAAAATTTTAACAGCTAACTTTAACAAATTAATTATGGAATATCAAGATACTTGAGGAGTTCAATGAATTTTGAAAATTTTAACAGCTAACTTTAACAAATTAATTAGGCAATATCTAGAAACTTAAGATACTTAAGAGGTTCATTGAATTTTAAAAAGTTTAACAGCTAACTCTATCAAATTAATTAAAGAATATCAAACTATTTAAGAGCGTCACTGTAAAAAGACCTACAAAAGAATGTTGAAAATTATTAATTCTCACAACACATAAAACCAAGGCATCAATTTTTTTTTTTCTTGAAGTCACAAATAATAAATTCACTTGTGGTGGCCGATGCAGTAACGTCCCTGACTGGTGAATGCCAGAGTGGGGTTCAAGTCCCATTCAAACTCGTTAGTTTCTTTGGTCGCTGCAACCTCACCATCCTTGTAAGCTAAGGATGGAGGTTTTGGGGGAGCCTAAAGGTCTATCGCCTGAGTATTCAGAAGCCATTGCCTGGTCCATCCTGGTCCTAGCTTGGGTGGAGAGAGGGCTTGGGTGCTGATCACGTGTATATATGGTCAGTCTCTAGGGCATTGTCCTGCTGGATAGGGCAATGTCACTGTCCCTTCCTGGGTGGCCTTTGAATATTTAACCAGTAGAGCAGAAGTTTTCTCGTCATTACTGGATATCAGCAATATATCTGCTGTCAATCATTTGTTAATCTCAAGCAAGAGACCAACTGTATCCTGAAAAAAAATATGAATAAATATTCTCACAATTTAGGATAAATGAGACACTTTGATAACTTATACTAGATTGGATTATTACAAAATAAACTCTTTCGCTTCCCATAGGCCTCAGACATGTCCTTAATCATGTCTGGGGTTTGGCTCGTTTACATCACCACGCTGGCCAGTGCGCATTTGTGATGGTAAGAGACATTTCCTGCTCGCTCACAGCAAACCAACCTAGTATGGGTGGCCTCTATTTGTACAGCTTTGCTGATCATAGCAATACACAAACCCTTTTACCATGTTAAGATATCATCACTCAAAAAAAAAAATATATATATATATATATATATATATATATATATATATATATATATATATGCATATGCATATATATATATATACATACATACATACATACATACATATATATATATGTATATATATATATATATATATATATATATATATATATATATATATACTTACATGCATACATACATACATACATACATATATATATATATATATATATATATATATATATATATATATATATATATATATATATATATATATATATATATACTACACGCACACAAACACATGCACACAAGTACACACACACACACACACACATATATATATATATATATATATATATATATATATATATATATATATATATATATATATATATATATATCCACGTATATATATAATGGATATTTTTTACATTTTCCAACCAATCGGTTCAAATACTAACCAAGGTCTAGTAAACAAATCTAATCTTGATATTTTCCCCTCCCCTTAATATACACTAGTCCTAAGTATTTTAAACCTGTCATTGCGAGTATTTTAGAATGATGTTGCAAACTAACTCAATTATCATCTTTATTTGATATATCCTTCTCTTTCGAAAACAATTAGTATGAAGATTATTGACTTCAAATTAGAATCCTTACACCTATCTTTAAGAAAGTGACTTCACTATACGAAACTTCTTGTGATGAACAAAAATTGGTTATAGGCCTACCTGCATATCAGAAAAAAAGAAGCAGTGCCATTTTTTCAGTGAAATATTTGAAAAACTTTGCATGGTATTTCCAATGTCACTATTAATAAGTTATCATTTATTTGAATACAAGTTGGCCTGTACTCTTTCCTGACAGTTCAAATTATTTTCTTTCTGCTAGAATATAATCCATGTATGACTCCATAGTATAAAGACATAAAACTAACTAACAATGTATAGTAATGACAAAATCTATGACCATCTCACCAAAAAATTATTTGAGAACAATCTCACTGTCAAGAGAATGTCTGTGATAAGGGACTTTTTCAAGTAGTATATGCTCAACATTATATTGTACACTACATTGATATTTATCATTTACTCTGTAACCTAACTGAGGTATAAACTTCTGAAAAGAAACTTTAAACAATAAAAATTTCAACTTATCTTTAAATTGATGTCCGTTGATTATCACAGCCACCGTTCCTTTTATCAACTTTGATTTAGATATGAATAATTCAATCTTGTGTCATCTGCGTTCCTTTAGCTTCCATCTCCTTCCCATATTATTAAAGGAATCAGGTTGTTCACTAAAAAGGATTTTGTTTACTGACTTCGGCTTTTGAATTTCAGATATGTGCAGGTAAATAAACACTTCTGAAAGAAAAAGAAAATATGCTCACTCCAAAAGTTCTTCACCTTCAAGACATAACCTGATCTTTTATAATTAATTTGAAACATAATAATTTTAGGATTATTCAGAGTAACTGGCATATTCAACAGATACTTTTGAACCTTAAACTTGATCATGATGTGATGTTCTTAAAAACATTTGAAGGAAAAACAGTCTTAATAACCAGAGTTCGTAAAAAACATGAATAAGACAAAGTTCAGCTTGGATAATCATATGAAACTATAGCTGCAGCCATGTATAAAATGATATTAGTACTTTCTCATCAACCTTATTCTTTAATTAATGGTTTTATGAGTACTATTCTTGATAAAGTTAACAGTATCGTCATTGCATGGGACATTGTATTTAAAGTATTAGGAATAAGATTACAACCTAATAATTATATAGGGGAATAGATAATTAGATTAAATTATATTCTATTCAGGTAAGATCTCGATTACAGCTGTAAAGATGGAGGACATTGCAATCTTTTCAAATACTTTTAAATGAACTGACTTTTTAGTACCTGGATTCAAACCCAGTGGTTTTTAATTCTCTGAAGGAGAATTAAATTGCAGGTCCTCTCAGCTACTCTTAGACCTTGCCTAGTCCTTGCTACTGATGTGTTATCAACTGATCTTTTCATAGGATAGCCCAAAATGTGAGTTGGTAGACAAGAGATATAAATCTTTTAATGTCTATTTAGAGAGATTTTTTTTTCTACTGAATCCATAGGATTTATTAGTAATGGTTATATGCCACGGTGCTAGGGTCAAGGAGGGCATTCAGTACTGAAATGAAACTACGGAAAATCCCCTCAGATACACTAACTAGTAAAAGTTGATAGATATTCGACAAAAGGCTGCAAAAAAAATGCAAGGTAGATGGATGAAAAAGATGCATGTAGGGCCATATATATATATATATATATATATATATATATATATATATATATATATATATATATATATATATATATATATATATATATATATATATATATATATATATATATGTGTGTGTGTGTGTGTGTGTGTGTGTGTGTGTATGTGTGTGTGTGTGTGTAAAAACCCTTAATTCATACCTTTAGAGCATTGAGTGAGGTGCACTAACGGTAGTGTCCCTCGAAGGACAGATACTGAAGTGAAGAATTGATGGGACCCACCTCAATGGGGGGGGGGGGGGATAATGTCATTCCAAGGGAAACCCTTTAAACAGAGTCCCCTCATTTAACCACAAAAGTAGAATCTTGTTCAATTGGTACCAGGTCATGAGGAGAATCTGTGGTCTACAACCTGTGTCTCCTTAAGACACCATTGCAACAATCGTAGATGGAAAAAGTGTTAGGAACAAGTCTCTCTAACGAGGGCAAGTGACCTATTAGCTGTTGCCATTGTTGTATTGGTAACTGTGCTTGGTGGAAAAAAGGATGATCTACCTTCCCGAATTCTGTTAAAACTGTCTTGGGATGAATAAATTTTCCCTATTACCATATATATGTCCATGCCCAGGTGTATCACTCTATGGTTGGGAGAAAGCTCAGGCTTTTCTAGATTTGTCATAATCCCTGAATGATGACAAAACAAGAGAAGTCTGTCCCGATGTTGATGAAGTTGGGACTCCGAGTCCACTAGTATTAGCCAGTTACCTAAATACCGGATCAGACGAATTCTATTGGCATATGACTATGCTGACACCAATGTAAACACTAGTGAAGACTTCAGGAGTCATAGACAAGAGAAGCAAAGAACTTTTTACTGAAAGACTTTTCTCCCTAAGACAAATCGTACATATTTTTCACTAAAAAGATTTACGGGGATTTGGAAGTATACATTCGTAAGATAGAGGGTGATCATGAAGTCGTTCTTCCTCCCTAAGTGTCTGACCGTGCTTGGCGTCTCCATCCTGAACTGAGTCTGGTGGATGAACTCACTCAGGGCTGAGATGTATATTATGGGTCTCCAGGTTCCCAGGGTCTTTTCGACCAAAAAAAGACTGCTGAAGAAGCCTGGAGACCTGTTCAGGACTACTTCTAGTATGCCCTTTAGCAGCAGAGTCTGCACTTCTAAACAGAGAGCAAGGTCTTCTTCTGTTCTCAGGTATTAAAAGGGTTACGTTGTCATAGTTGGAATATGGGGAAGGGAAGAGCTAATTAATGTTAGGCAGTATTCGAATCAAACAATGTTTACCATCCACTGTTGTACCCCTTGAAATTGCTACTCGAATCAATTTTTCTGCCAGGCATCCCCCAACAGGTGGTAGCTGAATAGAGTAATTGCTGGCCCTAGCATGAACAAGGGTCTCACCTACCTTTCCCTTTACAATTCTGCTTTTGTTCCCTTTGCTGACAAAACGGCTAGCCAGAGACAATAGGCTTCCGAGAAATCAATGGAGCAGCTCTTAAAGTCCTTCCTATTCATCTTTGTCTAGGAGCTGGTTTGGAAGTTTGTCTAGGAGAAGGAGATGACCTACAATGGTCTATTGAGGAGGGTTGAGACTTCATAAAATGTACCAGTCAGTGGAAAAGCGAATCATAATTACATTTTCTACACTTTTAAGCTGTAAGCTCTACTTGTTCCAAAGGAAACAGGATAAGTCCTTTAAGTGAAAGATTTCTGAGGTTCAGCACCTTTCACTAATCAACTTGCCTAGCGAACTTGCAGGCCACCACATTATGGTTCTTCAGAAGCCAGTATGCTAAGTGGTTTACCAACCGGTGAACCAAAAACTAAACTAATTTTGCCCCCGACAGAGTGCAGTCCGTTAAGTGCCTCTTTGTGTTTGACAGGTCTTCACTCAAAGCTAAATAACCTACCATATCTTACTTGTGGTCCAGACAGGATGCCACATGAAGAATCAACATCACTGAGGCCTCTGAGGCTGCCAAAGTGATGTACTGAGCTGCTAGTCTCTCAGTAGATATAGACAGAGATAGGGTGGGGACTGCTGTGTTCAGAGGCAGAGGAGAGGGATAAAAATCCGGTATCATGGGATGGCACTTCTGCCTTGGAAAAGCTGGCGGCAGCATTCTAGAAGGGAAACCTTACAAGCTGAAACCTGCATGCCGACCTTGTCAAATGCCTCACTGGCTATCTTGGACCAAGGGAGTTTCAATTGTTGCCTTGAACCCGGAGCAGCAAAGCACAATATATCTATTGTAGACTTCTCGTCTTTAATCAGAGATCAGGGGGCTTCACCAAGACCGTTAATTCTCCTGATCAAGGATAGGACCCGCAAAAGCAATAACCCATACTCAGCCTCCTAAGATTCTATCCAATTTGGACTAGCTATTTGATGTAACCATCCAACAGAATTGGGAGAGTATCTACATTAGGAGAGTCCAACCCTCTCTGGAGAGGAATCATGCTGTTGAACATTATCCTGTCTGGACACCTCAACTGACTAACACCTAAAATGGTAGGAGATTAAAAAATCCTTTTAGTTACCAAAACATGTTGAAATAAAAGATCTCCTGGGCAAAACCTTGTCCTTCTATGTAAAACTCCTACACCTATCAGAAGCTGGTGAATGAGTAGGAGACTGATCATGATCTTTCCTACGAGAGAGCCTAGGGAGCCAGATTAACCATTTGAAAAGGGTGAAGAAGGGTTCTCTGTTATGCCTGCACGACCAACACCCTCAGGCAACTGTGGTCGTCTAGATGAGAAATGCTCTGAAGTCGAGTCAGCACCTCTAAAAGATCAACTTGAGACAAACTTGATTGGTGAAAGCCTATAGGTATCAACATATGAAAAGTATTCCAAGGTTCTAGATCATCTATGCATTTGAGAAAGAGGATCTAATGAAGATGATGTCCTGCGAGGGTAATGCTGTTGCTAATTGTCAGAGTGCAACCAGACTGTAAAGAAATTTAACTAGGAGGAGCGAGAGCCCTGAATATAATGAGGATAAGGTAAAGCTTGAAATATTTGGGCCGTAAAATTCTCCCTCAACAGGAGACTGTGCACCCTAAGAGGCATGAACAGTCACTCACACTAGAGTACTGTACTGTACTTTCCCTCTGTTTAGCAAACATCATTGACCTGGGCTGAACTTGTGTGGAACTTGCTGTAGAGTGTGCCTTTATTGCTACCCCTGTCCATCAGGGAAAGGATTGGGAGTGCTTGCATCTACAGTGTGTTCAGGTAAATATTTTAATTGAGCATGCCTATCATCAAGAGATACTTTGTGATTAAATAAACCTGTGTGTAACCACGATCACGAGTTTGTGAGACAAAGATAATTTTCCACTTGGGGAGAGCGTGGTAAAGATGATGCGCACAGATCACTGGGACTGCGAATAGATCTGTCATTGTACCCACTTATATCAAGCATGCTTGAGTGAGATTGCACTTTTTTATGCACACTATATGAGCAAGTGTGCAAGTAGTGCGTTGATTACAAACAAAGTCGGAGTTTGCACTCATTTGTCAGTAGCAGAGGAATCAACGACCAAACCCTTTGAGCTTGGAGATATGCTGCTCGTAAGGGCCCATATTAGTAGGGGATTACACTTGTACCTTTAAACATATGCGAGAATTAGCATGCTAATCATATGTAGAAGAATGACAGTGTTTCTTCCGAGGAGAACTTGTTCCTCCAGATACTGTTTTCTTCAGAGAACTACAGAGACTTGACGTATCAAGGACGTCTATACTAAAGGGGAAACATCAACAGGCAGCTCGGGTTGAGACTTATTGTCAAGGACAACAGGATCATTAAGAGCTGAAGAAGCATTATCTACTACGGGTACTTGGCCACACCAGGGAAGTTCAAAGGCATAGCACAGCATCATCAACTGAGCCACAACCTGGAAGTGCTGTCTGTGTACAAACTTGTCTAATGCCTTTTTGACAAGAAAGAGTCAATTGAGGCCAGGGAACTAATCTCCTATGTCTTAGAAGGCACCTGTCTCCACCATGGTCTAGAAGGCTATGCCCTATTCCCATCCCCAAGTAAAGGATGGTAAAGATTATTGCATAATAACAATGTTGTACCTTATCAAAATGCATGCAATGGACACGCCAATGAAAGTGGATCATCATGCGTGTATGTACGCTTAGCTCCATAAGTGAACTCTAGAATGTGCCCTTCTGCCACAGACCTGAACCTTCTGATGGTGGTAAAGATGAGGAGGAGATCTAGATTGGAAAATGTCCACAGGCCCAAGTTCCGACACGTGACACCATCCCCTCCTCTATTTGGGCTCTAGGCATCCTCCTACATGTCCTATCGTAGGAGGAATCCTACTTCTAGTGTAAGAGGTCAAAATTGAGAAATACTTCGGTATTTTGCATTTCATCCTTGTTCAGGGGGCATCCTAAGCTTGTATGTGGTTACAATTTTATTATATATTTGTCCCTAGCGTCTGGCATTTCCAGTAGATCACCCATCCAATAAATATCCCCCAATGTTACTCAACTTTACTGCTCAGAAGAAAAGTAGTGTTCTCAGCATGGTATGGCCATTGACTTTCATAGAAGGTAACTGGTCCTTCTTCATGCCATGTGTTGGTTGTGTCTTTGACCCTGTCTGCTCGACCATAGATGTTAGTCCAACATCCTTTGGTCTGAGGTCAGCATCCATCTTGGATTGAGCTAATGAAGTGCATGATCGTTTTGGTTATTTATATCTCTACTATCCGTCCGAAGCCTATTCAGTAGTAAAACGTGAAGTGATTGGGGAAGCAACTAGGTTGGGGCTTCTAGGTCACTCACATTACCTATCATAGCACTGCAGTCTTTCTCTAATTTTCAAATGTGTTTTGTATACCTGGAATAGCCTGTCCAATCCCAAAACTGTTTCACACACAAACCTATGATTAAAACATTAATTAACCCATGTAATAAATTCAAATTATTCCTTACCCAAGTCTAGGATGTCGAAGACCAAGGGCTTTGTGTATCTCTGGCAGCTGTTAATTGGAATCCACTTTTACTGTTAGATGAGGGTATAATGTAGTTGCTTCCAGCATGTAGATATGAAGCTGTTTGTGCCTCTAGTTCTGTGAAATTAATATATTTGTATTAATATACCGGTCATACATGAAAATAATATTTCAAGAACTAATGTTAAAGATTATTTTGCGTGGTGAATGAACACATACAGAAAGGATGTTATTTAAAACATAGTTTTTTATTATTATCTAAAGGAGAAAATTTCTCCATATTTGATCATAGCATCTTGATGTCTTGGGCATATGCACCTGTATCAAGATGTAAAAAGAATGCTGAGTGATTAACAAAGGTGCATATAGCCCTCACTGGCAAAATCTATGTCCGTGTTTCATTTTGAATTACCAACTCCAGCTTGATAAAATGATTTTTATTGGGCACAAGTGTGTTAGTATTCCTTAATTAATCACCAAGTTGAATCATTAAGTGTTCAGTACCCTGCTCTATGCCACCATATATCTAAACACCAGACAAAAGTCTTTCTCTGTTATACCTCATAAACTTTGATTAATTCACTTAAAATCTAATGATAGACCCCACAAAAGGAGTTTAGTTTTGACAATAATTTTATTTAATTTCCAAGCAATGAAACCTACATTTAATCAATGTTTGTTTTATCTAGTCAAGGCTATGGGTGGTATAGTCATGCTTAACGAAAATTCGAAGGAAATGATTCACTAAACCGTTTTGGCCTCACCTATAAACCTTTCCATCAAAGTTTGGTAAATAAATACTTTAATTTCTAGGCAAATACACGAACCATGTTGGCGCAAACCACACATTTGGGAGTTTTTCTACCACACCCACCCTTGTGAAAAAACATACACAGTATCTAGGTTAACAATGTAAAACCAATGTCTTGGGTGGTTTATGTAAATGGCTGGAAATTAAAGTATCAGAATTACCTATAATTCGTATCACATCCATCATTCGGTTTTTGTTCCATCGTGATTCACTTCTCTTGAAAAAATAAACACAGCAATCCTGCAGGTCATTATGACAGGGATATTTTTTACTTTCAGAGAGAGAGAGAGAGAGAGAGAGAGAGAGAGAGAGAGAGAGAGAGAGAGAGAGAGAGAGAGAGAGAGAGAGAGAGAGAGAGCAACAATTGTTATACACTGAACACAGCATTTTCAATATAATCAATTTACTGCACAAAGTTGAGGTCAAATATGACATTGTAGGCTAGAAAAGCTAAGTTGAGTTAAGCTAAGTTAAGGGTAGTTTAGGTTAGGTTAAGTAAAGTAAAGAAAAGGTAGGTAAGGTGAAGTGAAGTAAATTAAAGTGTAGTAAGGTTGAGTTAGGTAAAGTAAAGTAAAGTAAAGAAAGGGCAGGTAATTTGAAGTGAAGTAAAATGAAATAAGGTTGAGCAAGGTAAAGTAATGTAAATTAAGGGTAGGTAATTGGAAGTAAAGTAAAGTTAAGTAGGTGTAAGTAATATAAACTAAAGTAAATCAAAGTAAAGGTAGCTAAGGTGAAGTGAAGTGAATTAAAGTAAGGGAATGTAAGGTGAAGTGAAGTGAAGTAAAGTAGCGGTAAGTAAGGTAAAAGAAAGTGAAGTAAAGTAAGGGTAAGGTTAAGTAAAGTGAAATAAAGTGAGGATAAGTAAGGTAAAGTAAAGTGAAGTAAAGTAAGGGTGAGGTAAAATGAAGTAAGGGTAAGGTAAAGTAAGGATAAGTAAGGTAAAGTAAAGTAAAGTGAAGTAAAGTGTAGTAAAGCAATGTGAAGTAAGGTTGAGTAAGGTTAAGTAAAGTAATGTGAAGTCAAGTAAAGTAAAGTAACGTAAAGTAAAGTAAAGCAAAGTAAAGTGAAGTAAAGTGGAGTAAAGTAAGCGTAGGTAAGGTAAAGTAAAAAAAAGGTAGGTAAGGCAAAGTAGAATAAAGTAAAGTAAGCGTAGGTAAGGTAAAGTAAAGCAAAGTAAAGTGAGGGTAAAGAAAGTAAAGTAAATTGAGGGTAAATAATGTAAAGTAAAGTAAATTGAGGGTAAATAATGTAAAGTAAAGTAAAGTAAGGGTAGGTAAGAAAAAGTAAAGTAATTTAAAGCTAGGTAAGGTAAAGTAAAATAAAATAAATTAAAGAAAGGGTATGTAAAGTAAAGTAAAGTAAATTTAGCGTAGGTAAGGTGAAGTAAAGTTATGTTAGGGTAAGTAAGGTAATGTAAAGTAAAGTAAGGTTAAAGAAGGGGACGTAAAGTGAAGTAAAGTATACTAAGGATAGTTGCGGTAAAGTAAGGTAAAGTTAAGTAAAGTAAAGTAAACTATACAAAGGATAGTTGTGGTAAAGTAAGGTAAAGTTAAGTAAAGTAAGGGTAGGTAAGGTATAAGTAAAGTAAAGTAAGGGTAGGTAAGGTATAAGTAAAGTAAAGTAAGGATAAGTAAGGTAAAGTTAAGGGTAAAGTAAAGTAAGGGTAGGTACGGTAAAGTAAATTAAAGTAAAGTAAAGTAAGGGTACGTACGGTAAAGTAAAGTTAAGTAAAGTAAGGGTAGGTAAGGTAAAGTAAAGTAAGGGTAGGTACGGTAAAGTAAATTAAAGTAAAGTAAAGTAAAGTAAGGGTAGGTACGGTAAAGTAAAGTAAAGTAAAGTAAGGGTAGGTACGGTAAAGTAAAGTAAAGTAAAGTAAGGGTAGGTACAGTAAAGTAAAGTAAGGGTAGGTAAAGTAAAGTAAGGGTAGGTACAGTAAAGTAAAGTAAGGGTAGGTACGGTGAAGTAAAGTAAAGTATAGTAAAGTAAAGTACGGGTAGGTACGGTAAAGTAAATTAAAGTAAAGTACGGGTAGGTACGGTAAAGTAAATTAAAGTAAAGTAAGGGTAGGTACAGTAAAGTAAAGTAAGGGTAGGTAAAGTAAAGTAAGGGTAGGTACAGTAAAGTAAAGTAAGGATAGGTACGGTGAAGTAAAGTAAAGTATAGTAAAGTAAAGTACGGGTAGGTACGGTAAAGTAAATTAAAGTAAAGTACGGGTAGGTACGGTAAAGTAAATTAAAGTAAAGTAAGGGTAGGTACGGTAAAGTAAAGTAAAGTAAAGTAAAGTGAGGGTAGGTATGGTAAAGTAAAATAAGGGTAGGTATGGTAAAGTAAAGTAAAGCAAGGGCAGGTACGGTAAAGTAAAGTAAAGTTAGCTACGGTAAAGTGAAGTAAAGTATAGGTAGGTACAGTAAAGTAAAGGTAGTTATGGTAAAGTAAAGTAAAGTAAGGGTAGGTAAGGTAAAGTAAAGTAAATTAAAGCTAGGTAAGGAAAAGTTAAATAAAATTAATTAAAGTAAGGGTATGTAAGGTAAAGTAAAATAAAGTAATTTAGGGTAGGTAAGGTGAAGTAAAGTAAAGTTATATTAGGGTAAGTAAGGTAAAGTAAATTAAAGTAAGGGGAAGTAAGGTAAAGTAAAGTAAGGGGAAGTAAGGTAAAGTAAAGTAAGGGGAAGTAAGGTAAAGTAAAGTAAAGTAAAGCAAAGTTAAGCAGGGGTATGTGCGGTAAAGTAAAAGTAAAGTTGAGTAAAGTAAGGGTAGATAGGGTAAAGTAAAGTAAAGTAAGCGTAGGTACAGTAAAGCAAAGTAAAGTTAAGTTAAGTAAGGGAAGGTATGGTAGAATAAAGTAAAGTAAGGGTAGGTACGGTAAAATAAAGTAAAATAAAGTAAAGTAAGGGTAGGTACGGTAAAGTAAAGTAAAGTAAAATAAAGTAAAATAAGGGTAAGTACGGTAAAGTAAAGTAAGGGTAGGTACAGTAAAGTAAAGTAAAGAAAGGGTAGGTACGGTAAAGTAAAGTAAGGATAGATATGGTAAAGTAAAGTAAAGTAAGGGTAGGTATGGTAAAGTAAAGGAAAGTAAGGGGAGGGTAAGTAAAGTAAAGTAAAGTATGGGTAGGTACGGTAAAGTAAAGTAAAGTGAGGGTAGGTACAGTAAAGTAAAGGTAGTTATGGAAAAGTAAAATAAAGTAAAGTAAGGGTAGGTACAGTAAAGTAAAGTAAAGTAAAGTAAGGTAAGGCAGGGGTAGGTACGGTAAAGGTAGGGTAAGGCAGGGGTAGGTACAGTAGAGGTAAGGTAGGGTAAAGTAAGGTAAGGTAAAGTAAGGCTAGGCAAGGGTAGGTTAGGTAAAGTAAGGTTAGGTATTGTAAAAATAGGTAAGGGCTTTTATGAGGTGAGGTAAGAGTAGGTAAGTAAACAAGGTAAATTAAGAGTACCCAAGAAGAGGGTAGACAAGGTAAATTAAGAGTACCTAAGGAGAGGGTAGATAAGGTAAGGATAGGTAAAATTAGAGTTCTTAAGGTAAGGTCAGGTAAAGTATGGGGAGGTAATATGTGTGTAGGAAAGATAAAAGGAAAGAACAGTACGGAGAGGTAATGTGAGAATAGGTAATGTGAAAGTTAGCAAACTAAGGGTAGGTAAGGTAAGGTAAAGTAAGGTAAGGTATGTAATATGAGGTTATTATTATTATAAATATTATCATTATCATTACTACAAGCCAAGCTACAACCCTAGTTGGAAAATTAGGATGCTATAAACCCAAGGGTTCCAATAGGGAAAAATAGCCCAGTGAGGAAACGAAACAAGGATATATACTATATGAGAAGTAATAAACAAATAAGATAAAATATTCTAAGAACAGTAGTAACATCAGAACATATTTCATATATAAACAATAAAATGATACTTGTATCAGCCTGTTCAACATATAAACATTTGCTGTAAGTTTGAACTTTAGAAGTTCAACTTATTCAACTACCCTGTTAGGAAGTAAGGTAAAGTAAGGTTAGGTAAGGTGGTGGTATGCAAGGTATGAGTAGACAAGGTAAGAGTGGGTAAGATAAGGACAGGTGAATTGAGGGTCAGTAAGATATGGGTACAGAAAGAGTGTTAAGTGAAGTTAGGTAACTACAATGTAAAAGGAGAATTTATATTGTAAATTTTGTAATCTTCAATCTTTCTTGTCGTTTTTAATCAAAAAAAAAAAAAAAAAAAAAAAAGAATCCAAGATACGCTCTATACAAATCTGTTGAGCTAAGCCTACTTGAGAAGAGGCCTAATCTAGCATGAAATTACCAATCTCGAAAACGTATAGGTCTAGGCTATAAAATACACTTCTATCAAGCAATTTCACACCAAGAAAAAAGACCATTTAACTGTAAAACCATTCAAATATCAATAATGTTATTACACATTACCTTCACATTATTTGGAAACTGAAGAATTGCAAAAAAAAGCAGTTCAAAATAAATCTCAGTTTATTGTTGAAAAGTTCACTGTTTACTGTTCCAAAGATCTCTCAGTAACAGCTTCCACTCACAAAGTGGTTCCAACAATGTTCAGCCCAATTTGAACGTTTTTTACTTTGCATTTTCATTTACTTATTCCCCAGTTTGAATCATCTTGATCATCCTAATTCATTAAAATATTCACTGAATTACCTACATAAATAGGAGCTAGAACTAGTAGTAGTGAGGTTAATAGTAATAGAATAAATTATTGTTATTGAAAGATATATAGAAAGTCTTCTAAAGAAAAGAAAGGAGATTCTTCTACGCATAGAAAAGACAGTAATCTATTTATTTTGAGTAGACCACAATTAAATTCTACAAAATTTATGAAAATAACATTTTCGATAATATATTTTGATATTGACTTTATTAACATCTTCACAACTAATATATATTTCATATCGTTTTCTATAAATCGACTAAATATGAAATAATATAATTCCGTTTCTCTCTTCTTTCTAGTCTTTTTTATATATCTTTCAAAACTAATAATTTATTCTTATGCTATCAACATTACTATTGCTAGTTCTAGTTAAGGCAGAGAGAGAGAGAGAGAGAGAGAGAGAGAGAGAGAGAGAGAGAGAGAAAAAAAAAGGGTTGATAGTGTTAGTATAAAATAAAATGTTAATATTCATAATCATTGAACTATTTAGCGATACATTTCTTGATCAACCTGACTAATTAAGTTAAATGATAATTCAAAATATTATCTATTAAAACCATTTAGAAATTCTAATCTAATAACCGGCCATTCTAAAAATATTTCCAATTTCAACTACATTCTTTAAAATAATCTAGAATCTATCAAAATAACTATAATATTTTTTTTATTATTTTCACATACAGAAATCAGGCTTGAAACTTTAACAATAAAGTCTTTGGAAATTTGAAAAGCAAGGATAATTTTATTTTTAGTTGCTGGAAAGTTTATATTATGAATATGTTGAGCGATGTTGAATAAAAATTCTCTCTCTCTCTCTCTCTCTCTCTCTCTCTCTCTCTCTCTCTCTAACCAACAAAAGAGTGATTATCCAAAATTAATTTCCTGTCTGACATTCTTTTGTTCGAAGTTATGAGCTTGAATAAACGATGCTATCTCTCTCTCTCTCTCTCCTCTCTCTCTCTCTCTCTCTCTCTCTCTAACTAACAAAAGAGTGATTATCCAAAATTAATTTCCTGTCTGACATTCTTTTGTTCGAAGTTATGAGCTTGAATAAACGATGCTTATCTCTCTCTCTCTCTCTCTCTCTCTCTCTCTCTCTCTCTCTCTCTATTCATGTATCTATCTGCCAATATAATTCCCACAATTTTGGAGGGTAGCCAACATAAAAAAGGACA
>NC_090758.1:9719037-9730957 GCF_036898095.1 Palaemon carinicauda
GAGTGCTATTCATATGTAATATGGTCAGTCCGAAGGGTATTGACCTGCTTGATAGGGCAATGTCACTGTCCCTTGCCTCTGCCATTCATGAGCGACGTTTAAGCCTTTAAACCTTTAATGAATAGCATTATGATTCTTCTATTGGTAATTAGCATATCCTGGAATGGTCTGGAATCTGGAATTCAATCAGGGCTTTCTCATTCCTTCCAGGAGTGGTTCCTGGAATTGTAAATCCCTTGAGATAAGACAAATTTAAGTTGGTTGAATTTACAATGATACTTTTGGAATCCTTAAATAGAAGATGGGTCGAAACACCTCACAAATGGGGTTATTATTTTTATTATAATTATTATTATTGTTGTTGTTGTTGTTGTTGTTGTTGTTGTTGTTGTTGTTAACCAAATAAAATTCTAGTATCCTGAAATAAAATTTTCATCGGAGTTTTTACTTCTTAAACAATAACATTATCCTATTGAGAGAGAGAGAGAGAGAGAGAGAGAGAGAGAGAGAGAGAGAGAGTCTTTATCTTACACCCAACTACACTTTTGTAAAATGTTATGCATATTTGTTCATTTACAATGAATGACACATAATTTCATCATTGCAACACCGCCAGGCAAAGGCCTTTGTACCAAATATTGCAATGCAATTATCAAAATGACTCATTCATGCAGTTACAGCAATATCTATATCACATTCAGTCTATCCCCTGTAAAGTAAATTTATTGAAATGTCATAAACTATGGAAGTATTGGTGATAACATTTATTGCCTTATATTGAAAAGTTTATTAGAAAATATATCCTTCGGCCATAAAAAGTATATTGAGGATATATTTATGAATACGTGAAAATGTATGTATTGAATTTTATGAAATGTTTTAGATTATTGATCATGTTTCAGAAAGTCGGTTTTTGTCATTTATCAAAATTTATCAAAATGAATTTAATGAACTTTTATTTTAGTTTTCTGTCAACAAATTCTTTAGACTTATTGGGAAAGGAAAAATGTATTAGAAATTATTGACTATGATGTAGAAAAATTATGTATTTTCCTTGGGTTATAAATCTTTGGAGATGGAGATGGTTTGAGCATGCTCTTCACAATCCTCCAGAGAGATTACTTCACTAAACTTTCGATTGGGTTCTACGAGGCACTAGAAGAGTTAGAAGACCCAGGCCTATATGGCTGAGGACTCTGAAGCGTGAAGTAGGAGATGATTAATGGAGAAGTGTTGATTTAAAATCTCAAGATAGAGATGACTGGGGAAATCTAACCGAGGCCCCTTGCGTCAATAGGCGTGGGAAGAGATGATGATGATGATGATATTTATATATATATATATATATATATATATGTATATATATATATACATATATATATATATATATATATGTATATATATATATATATATATATATATTGTTAGGGAGGGAGATATACAGATGTAAACTAAATTAAACAACTCGATCAAGATAGACATTAAGTGAATTACTGAATAAATAAATGAATATAGACTTAAGTATATTATTCAATGTATGAATGAAAAAGCCCTGAATAAAACATAACTTTCTATTCTATTTCTTCTTCCTTATTTTAAATATACTCTCCCTTTTTTATTCTTATCTTACTCGAAGATAATGTAGCTATGTGTAATAAGTTGCCAATCCCATTGGCCTCTCCTATCTTCAATCCATATTCCATCTTCTTCTCCTTCTTTCTCTTATTATTTGTAGTATACACTACCAGTCAGAAAAGATAGACGCACATATTCAACCATTCTCAAACTTACCCCTTTCCTAAATACAAAACGGCAGGTGTGGATCCCTCTCACCAGGGTATGACTATTTCCTCCCCCACAACCCAAGGGTTGGAGAGAGACTGAGTAGCTATACTTCTGGCAATGCCACGTGGCGTGACAGAAAAGAAATATATATTACTATTCATATATATAGCCAAACACATGTTCTTTATTATAAGGGAGGATATTATTATTATTATTATTATTATTATTATTATTATTATTATTATTATTATTATTATCCTTATTATTATTATTATTATTTGTAGTAACAATAGTAAATGAATATTCATAATCTCACTAAAGTCTTTCAACATTTTATCTCAATAGCAAAAGTAACATCTGCCAATTTCACTCTGTTTTTATCTCTTTTTCTGTTTTGGAAATATTCTATGAATATACATTTTATGTAAGCTCCGCAAACTGGAGACCCACTCAAAGAGAGAGAGAGAGAGAGAGAGAGAGAGAGAGAGAGAGAGAGAGAGAGAGAGAGAGATGGCTTTTCTATGTTTTAAATAATTTTATTTATTTCCTTCCGAAGGCAAAAAAGAATTTTGATTTCCATCTAGTCTCTTTTTGTATTTTATATGTGAAAGATCTATTTAAATGTGGTTACTGTTCTTAAAATATGCTATTTTATTTGTTCATTCCTTCCCTTGTAGTTTATTTATTTCCTTATTTACTTTCCTCACTGGGCTATTTTTCTGCCATCACAAAGAAATGAGAAATTCAAATCGGGAATCTCTTAAGGGTAAAAAGTCAAACTATAATGTTTATGTAAGTATTAGATAAGTATTCTTTGTCTAAAGTATCTATACATATTTAAAAAGTTCAAACTTGTAGTAAATGTTTTTATGTTGAACAGACTGACATATTTATCTTTTCATAGTTTATATATGAAAGGTTTTTAAAGGTTGTCACTGTTCATGAAATATTTTATTTTATTTGTTCATTACTCTTCTTGTAGTTTATTAATTTCCTTATTTCTTTTTCTCACTGGGCTATTTTTCCTTACTGGTGCCCTTCTAAGTTTATAGCATCCTGATTTTCCAACTAGAGTTGTAGCTTAGCTAATAATAATAATAATAATGATAATAATAATAATAATAATAATAATAATAATAATAATAATAATAATAATAATAATAATAATAATAATAATAATGATAATAATAATCATCCTTTCTTTTCATCCTAATATTCTCATATATTCAGATTCATATTCATAACTTATATACTCAATTTCCAATAGTTTTTTCGTATTGTCATTCCTCTAACTCAACTGGAGAGGCAAAGGAAAACATCTTGTTGATCCAACTGGATATTCCGGAGGTAAATCAATGCTCTCATTCAATTCAGACTCCTCAATACCCCGTCTACCCCTTCCAGGATGACTGCATTACATTAGACTGGAAATCTCTTGAGATAAAAAGGATTTGGTGGTAAGTAAATCTTGTTTACTTCTTTGGATGTTGAATGACAATTTCTGTGAAATCTTTTATTTTTTATTTTTAGGGGAATTTTGGCTGGATATAAATCCACAACAACAACAACAACAACAACAACAACAACAACAACAACAACAACAACAATAATAATAATAATAATAATAATAATAATAATAATAATAATAATAATAATAAAAACTCCCTGGAGTTATGACTATTGTGTAACGTCTTGAAGAAAATAGTCATTTAATGAATAATTCAATCAGCAAATAAACATATAAGCAAATGAAATAATACATAAATAAATAAACAATGAATAGGGAAGTGAACAATTAAGTAAATGATGAAGATATGAATAAATTAAAGCTTTTAGATTGAATCAATCACTCCAAAAGAACAGGCAACATTATGTAGGATCCCTATGCACAATTGCCAAAATAATTCATGATATTAGAAAGAATGAAAATGAACTATTTTTTTTATCTCAAAATAGAAAAATGAATGAATTAGAAATTTTAGAGAGAAAGAAGTATTCTAAAATGGCACAGCCTTTGGTATCATAAGTATGCATGAGTGCTAAATTACTCCATGATATCAAAAGGACCAAAAAATGAAATGTTTTGGAATAAAGTAAAAGTGTCGATTAAGAACGCCAAGGAGTCGGCCAAGTTCACAGCTTGTATTTCAGCCGCTGAAGTCTCGCTCTTTTATTTCTTAATAGGAGAAGAAGAAAAACAAGAAGAAGGATAGAGAGAGGAGGAGGAAGCGAAGGATTATTAAATTTCTTATTACTGATCTAGATGTTAATCTCTGGCACCGTCGTTCAATTAGTTCATTATGCATGTTGCATAAGATTTTTCACAACTCTGACCATCCTTTACATTCAGATCTCCCTGGACAATTCTATCCTGTTCGTAATACTAGGCAGGCAGTTAATTCTAATAGCCAGGCCTTCTCCATCACGAGGCTCAATACTACACAGTACTCTAGAAGTTTTATTCCAGCTGTGACCAAGTTGTGGAATGATCTTCCTAATCGGGTGGTTGAATCAGTAGAACTTCAAAAGTTCAAAGTTGGAGCAAATGCTTTTTTGTTGACCAGGCGGACATAGTCTTTTTATAGTTTATTTATGACATATTTGTTTTTGATGTTGTTGATAGTTTATTATATGACATGTCTGTTTTGACGTTGTTACTTATTTTAGAATGATTTATTGTTAATTTGTTCTCTTCATTCATTTATTTCCTTATTTCCTTTCCTCACTGGGCTATTTTTCCCTGTTGGAGCCCCTGGGCTTATAGCATCTTGCTTTTCCAACTAGGGTTGTAGCTTGGATAGTAATAATAATAATAATAATAATCTCTCTCTCTCTCTCTCTCTCTCTCTCTCTCTCTCTCTCTCTCTCTCCTCTCTCTCTCTCTCTACCGTAGTTTTGATTATTATGATGTAGATATAAGGAAAGTTCAAAGATTGCAAATTTAGAGAGAGAGAGAGAGAGAGAGAGAGAGAGAGAGAGAGAGAGAGAAGGGACCCTGAATAGATCAAGGGAAAAATATCCCATTGAATAATAAAAGATTATTTCCTCTGTATCTCGGTCAGACAATTCAAAAACTTCTTAGAAACAACTTTATGTCAGAGGCAGCTTTTCCACAAATTACTTTTCCCGAAGGGAAATCTATTTTTCGTTTCTTCTTTTATTTATAAATTGCTCATATCAAGATACATGATTTTCAAGTCAAGTGCAGTGAGGATTTTGTTTACATGGGGGCGTTCATTTAGTTAAAATTTCTTCTAACACAAAAGAAAGAAAATGTTTGTTTACATGGGGGCGTTCATTTGGTTAAAATCTCTTCTAACACAAAAAGAAAAGGTTTGTTTACATGGGGGCGTTCATTTGGTTAAAATCTCTTCTAACACAAAAAGAAAATGTTTGTTTACATGGGGGCGTTCATTTGGTTAAAATCTCTTCTAACACAAAAGAAAGAAAATGTCTGTTTACATGGGTGCGTTCATTTGGTAAGGTTAGAAGAGACTCTTTAGCTATGGTAAGCAGCTTTTCTAAGAAGACACTCCTAAATCAAACCATTGTTCTTTAGTCTTGGGTAGTGCCATAGCCTCTGTACCATGGCCTTCCACTGTCTTGGGGTAGAATTCTCTTGCTTGGGGATTCACTCAGGCTCACTATTCTGTTTCCTTATTTCCTTTCCTCACGAGGCTATTTTCCCTGTTGGAGCCCTTGGGCTTATAGCATCTGACTTTTCCAACTAGGATTCTAGTTTAGCTAATAATAATAATAATAATAATAATAATAATAATAATAATAATAATAATAAAGAGGCTAAAATCATATTCATCAAAGGAATTGGATTTTTACTAATGCCTAAAAAAGGGGGCAAATCCCCCCCCCCCTCCTCAAAGCATCTATTTATCTCCCGAATCACTGGACCAAGATGAGATAAATTTGGATTCAATCCCACCTCATAACTTATACCTTTAAGCATCTCATGAACGACTGGATCAAATTGAAGCAAATTTAGCAACGCCATATTTTTTCTTAATGAACATAAAGCTTTGATTAATGTTCTCTTAATGAATACCAGTTCTCTTTGGCTTATTCTTAACCCCAGATGAAGTGGCTGTCAGTTTTGGTATGCAATGGAGAACTTAACTTTATGAAGTGGTCATAATTTAAGACTAACTGATAATAGTTTTTTTTCCCTCATTGAAAGTTACAAGATATAATTTAATGCTATTATTATTATTATTATTATTATTATTATTATTATTATTATTATTATCTTTATTATTTTTATTATTATTATTATGATTACTATTATTATTATTATCATTATTTCGTGTTGTTTGTGTTGTTAATGTTTATCATTATCCTCTCTCTCTCTCTCTCTCTCTCTCTCTCTCTCTCTCTCTCTCACACACAATCATCATTACCATCACTAATTTTTTTCCATCCAATATCTTTATTCCTATTTTCTCTTTAATATTTAAACAAACAAACTGTGTTTATTTAACATCAATATATTCCCTAAAACAAATAAACAACTGAAAATAAACACAAATAAACACAATTCCTCCATTTCTGAGAAATTCAGAATTAATCAACTATTCTCTAACATCAGTTTCTTGCAAACATCAACAACTAACTTGAAATAGTTGCTAAACCACGACTCGGTTGGGAGTCTTCCTCAATACTGATATGTGGCTTCAACCATAGAGGACTGACTTTGTTATCAGGTGTTTACGCTCTCGTACAGAAGCTCTAAAAATTCTTGTTTATTAAGTTGGGTTATCTAACGAAGCTAAGTTGTTTGTTTACTTCGAGATGAAGCCATTGAAAAAATGGCTATCGTGCAAATCACTCGAGAATCCTCGTACATTGCTGATTGTCTATTAGTGGTTAAGGGTAAATTCATATTTTATAACAATTTTATATGCTCCTGAATTTTAATTGATATATTATTTTTATTGATTATTAAATAGTTCAATTATATTGTTCGTTGCTACGGCATTTTCTGGCTATAATTAATTTAGCCTTCATTAATCTACGTTGTGGTTCTCTGTATTGGTAAACATGGCAACTATACCACATCTGAGTTGCCAGAATATTCCATATAGAAGAATAGTATTTTTAATGGCTCATTGATCTAAAGAACTCCCGAGTTATGATAACTTACTGACGATAAATACTGAATTTATGATACAACAACAACAACAACAATGACAACAACAAATGCCGCCGTATTTAGTCCACTGCAGGACAAAGGCCTCGGATATGTCCTTATTTATGTCTGGGGTTTGGCCATTACTATCAACACGCTGACCAATGCGGATTGGTGATGGTGGGAGATTTTCGTCTGATCACTCACAGCAAACCAACCAAGTATGGGTGGCCCTAATTAATACAGCTTTGCTGGTCATGGCGATATGCAAATCATTTCATAACGTTAAGGTATCCCCACTCAGCAAGGGATGTATATATATATATATATATATATTTGTGTATGTGTATATATATATATATATATACACACAAATATATATTATATATATATATATATATATACACACACAAATATATATATATATATATATATACATATATATATATATATACATTTATATATATATATATATATATATTGTATAAGTAGTTTCATATTAATTGGATATTTTAGTTACTGTATTAAATCAAGTCATCCAAAGCTGATCATGAACAAAGCCTCCAACATGGAAAACAGCTCAGTGTGAATAGTTAATAGTGAAGCAAGGAATAAAATGAAAAGGAAAATAGATAAAAGTTGAATATAATAAGACTATTAACAACGTTAATGAGATCAGCTATAATATCTATGAAATGACACTTATGTCAGCCTGTTGTCTATAAAACTTGTAAGGGTTAATGTATGATTTCAAAAAATTCCTACGTCCTAAAATTGTATTTCAATTACTAATCTATCTTTCTGAAACTCTAGATATTCATTAAACTACAGGAAGTGTCATATTAAACTACTGTAGTTATGCCTCCATTCAAACCAAGTGGAGTGTGACACCAACCATTATTATTAATATTATTATTATTATTATTATTATTATTATTATTATTATTATTATTATTATTATTATTATTATTATTACTACTTTTTAGGCTACAACCCTATTTGGAAAAGCAGGATGCTATAAGCCCAGGGCTCCAATAGGGAAAATAGCCCAGTGAGGAAAGGAAACTTAAGCAAAAATGAAATATTCAATGAAGAGTAACATTAAATTAAATATCTCCTGTATAAACTATAAAAAACTTTAACAAAACAAGAGAAAAAGAAATAAGATAGAATAGTGTACCCGAGTGTACCCTCAAGCAAGAGAACTCCATGACTATAAGATCCAATCAATTTCTGCTCATAACTCTTTGATTAGATCCTTCTGCTCTGTCGAACTCATAGAAAAGGGATGAAGGGATTCCTTGTGTTCATAACCAAAGAGGAGTTTTATTAATCTAAGTTCCTTTGAAGAAAAACTATTTGTTGTTGTTTTGCTGTCATGGTTACGTCTTTCTCTCTCTCTCTCTCTCTCTCTCTCTCTCTCTCTCTCTCTCTCTCTCATTTCTGTCCATATAGCCTATGGGGTTAGAATAAAAGTGGGAGATAATCTGCAGGAAAAGGATATTATTATTATTATTATTATTAGTAGTAGTAGTAGTAGTAGTAGTAGTAGTAGTAGTAGTAGTAGTAGTATTGATATTTAATTTTGGGAAACACATCCGTTCACTTTCTTCTTTAAAAATATAAAATTTTGAGAAAATATTTGATTTTTGTTATTCTGTCTGATCTCCAGGTGCCAATTTCTTCTTAATTATAAATTTTATATTCTTTATCTGGGTATTAATCTTTTTCTGGATAAGATTTTTTATAATACTAAGTATCCTATGTATTCAGATCTTCCTGGAGAGTTTTATTCCAGCTGTGACCAAGTTGAGGAATAATTTTCCTAATCAGGTAGTTGAATCGGTGGAACTTCAGAGGTTCAAACTTGTTGCAAATTTTGTTCATTTCATAGTTTATATCATAGCTGAACTCCTTAAACTTGTTACTGATCCTAATATATTCATCTTTTAATTATTTTTCTTTTTTCATTTAATTAGTCACTTCATTATTCCCTTTCCACACTGAACTGTTTTCTCTGTTTGAGCCCTTGGGATTGTAGCATCTTGCTTTTCCACCTAGGCTTGTAGCTTGGCTAATACTAATACTAATTCTAATAATAATAATAATAATAATAATAATAATAATAATAATAATAATAATAATAATAATAATAATAATAATAATAATAATAATAATGATAATAATAATGATAATAATCTGTTAATTCGAATAGGGATCCTGTCAAACTTTTCTTTCTATAAATCTAGTAAAGATATAAACTTCGTGCTTCACGTTAATCTTTATGAAGCAGTATTTCTTTCACTGCTAATTAAAAAACTTTTCTTTGCAATTAGATTTTAGAAGAGCATCTCTCTCTCTCTCTCTCTCTCTCTCTCTCTCTCTCTCTCTCTCTCAATTGGTTTGTTTACAATACGAACGTTTCAGGCGATATTCCTCAAATGTATTATAATCTGAGATTACCTTTTGCTGTGTCACTGGGATCAATGTCACCTATGGTCTCATTCCGATTGTCCCCTTGACATCTTGCTTCACATAAGTGGATATTTTTCCGTACGGAAATATATCTGCTCGTTAGGAGGCATGTCCTCACTAAAGAGGCTTTTCCCCCGAACGGCCTTGTTGTTTGTATAAGCTGCTAAGCTAGAACCGCGCGGGTTAGTATATCACTGCCGCTCGGAAAATTTTCAGAGCGGGAAGCATGTGAAGAGCTGATTTGATCTTCATTGATTTCTATTCCGCGTGGTTTTTGGATTCAATCCGCTCATGTGAAGCCAGCCTACCTCTCTCTCTCTCTCTCTCTCTCTCTCTCTCTCTCTCTCTCTCTCAGTAGAGAAAAAAACCGTTCAATTCATATCTGCCAGAAAGTATGTCATCTATTACAACAAAACCCGTAAATAAAGCCTGTAAGCGGCGTCATTGATTATACCCGGCATTTCTTTTTCCCAAAATTTCTTTATAAAACTGTTCATTTATTTTCCTATCAGCATTTACCCAAAGAACACATAGAAGATATTGTACCATTTCTCAAAGTGTCCAGCTAGATTAATCTTTCGTCTTTCGGGATCTGGTACCGAAATCTCAGTCCCTAAATCTCGTGGTTCCCGGTGCTCAAGCTGAAGTACCCAGGTACCACAATTACTGGAGATTGATGGTGTTCTATCTGGCTCTGTTTCTAAAGTTTAGGCAAAAGTAGATTTTACTAGCAATGAGTTTCTTATTCTATATTCAAATGAAGTTTTTAAAATCTTTATGATATATAATACAGTGGAATTTTCTGGCTCTATATATATAGATATGTAAATATAGATATATTTATAAATATTTCTTTCCGGTCACGCTCAGCGGCATTACCAGACGTACAACAGCTCGGTTGTTCCTCGTCTCTCAGGTAGTTGGGAGAGGGAGTAGTCATACTATCGGAAATAACAACTGTCGCGTTGTAGTAACAAAAGGGCTTGTTAAGTCTGTGTGTGCGCGTATGTGCGTGCATATCTATATATTTAGCCCTCAGCTTTCATGGGTCGTGTGACTGGCGTACAGTGTATATATATATATATATATATATATACTGTATATATATTAATATGAGTAAGACTAATATACTATTATTTCTCTATCTGTCACTCTATTTCTCTTCTGTTTGTTCCCAACGAAAGAGGAAAGAGAGAGAGAGAGAGAGAGAGAGAGAGAGAGAGAGAGCTCAGAAAATGGGTCACACAATCCAATTCGACCTCCTTAGGACTGCAGTGTTCGTCCTATTACCCAACACGTTTAGAATTTCCCGCAATAAATCCTCATTATTAATCAAATGTCAAATACATTGTTGCTGTTCTCAGATCTTCTCCACCTGGCCTTGTCGTGTGCGAAGGGGGTAATTGCTTACAGTGTTCCCGGTATCATCAGGGATAGGTAATTTCTCACGAATTAGGTCAGTGCAATTTTGGAAATGGAATCTACGTTCGGTTCCGGCAAAGGAACGAGATCCATTTCATGGCGTCTAATAATCTAAATTAACATTTTAGAATTCTAAATATTTTTCTCTGATCTTAAACCTCAGAAAAAGGTCAAACCTTCAAATCATTTATCATTTCCTTCTCGTGGGAATGTCACTCACACTCTTCAAGGTAATTGGCTGAAACACTATAAATCTTTGGCCAATCAGAATCCAGTATTCATCTTACTCCCTGTTTTTCTTTTTTAATGCTGAGGAAGTTTTTATTTATTTTATTTCTTAATGTGTCTTGAATGAAGTTAATATTTGTAATTGGGTTTAGAGAGAGAGAGAGAGAGAGAGAGAGAGAGAGAGAGAGAGATTGAATTATTCTTCATTAGATACAGAAAATAGGAAGTCATCTCTCTCTCTCTCTCTCTCTCTCTCTCTCTCTCTCTCTATGGCAAATTTCTCTTACCTGTTTAGATGAAATTTTTATATGAAAAAATTACCTTATAATTATTTTCTCCATGAAAATATTAAGTTATTTCACGCATTTATAAACAATGATCGCACTAAACTGATTCATTATATTTAGAAAAGAAATTGGAATCGTTTACTCAGTCTTCAAACCTTTCTCATAGCACTAACTCTCTTTGATGCTATAGGCTGGGACCGAATAAGTTCCCCAACCAATCAAAATCCAATATTCATCTCCAGGCTTACGTTCCGTTTTATTATCGGATTAGATTTTCTTTATTTTATTACTGGAAATATTTGGATTGAAATCATTAACTTGATAATATTCTATTAATTAAATATTGCTACAAATATATATTTCATTAGAAAAATTATTCAATACATATAAGCAATGTGTGGTTACATCATTGAAATTATGTAATCTATAGGAAAAATATATGTTATCAATAATAACGAAATCTCTTGTAAAAGTATAAATTAGGACAACTGATATTAAGATATAGGTTATTGCTATTGTTAAAAATAATACACATTTTGTGCATTGAAATTGTAAAGCACATAATTCTAGAGAAATGTTAAAT
>NC_090758.1:9738957-9757320 GCF_036898095.1 Palaemon carinicauda
CACATTGCAGTACTCGAGTGTACTACGTACATAAGTTTTGTAAGCATAATCATGTGTTCAGCTTTTCTTATTTTAAAGTGTCTGAATAACATTCCCATTTTTGCTTTACATTTAGCCAACAGTTTGCTATTTGGTCGTTGCATAACATATTCCTATTTAACATTACACCAAGGTCTTTAATTGCTTCCTTGTTTGTGATTGTGTCATTATTAGGTCCCTTGTATGCATATACCATTCCTTCTCTGTTTCCATAATTTATTGATTCGAATTTATCGGAGTTAAAGTTTATATATTTTTTTTAGAATTTTTTTTTTTTTTTTTTTTTTTTTGCTGCTTCTCCTCCTCCTCTTGCTGCTGCTCTTTTTTTTCAGGATATTTTGTTTTTTTGCTGCTTCTGTTCCTGCTGTTTCTCATGACCCCCCAGCTGTTTATATATTCTGTTCGCTCATTACTGATTCTGTTTGCTACTAATAAATGTAGCTGCTAATTACTGCTGCTGCTAGCTGCAGTCTCGACTATTGCTAGCTGCTGCTAGCTGCAGTCTCGACTATTGCTAGCTGCTGCATGCTGTTGCTTTCTGCTACTTAGCTGCTGCTATTTGCTAATGCAAGCTGTTGTTGCTAGTGCTGCTGCTTGCTGCTGCTACTGCTCTGCTCCTTGCTTGCGGCTGCTGCTGCTGCTGCTTACTGCTGCTGCTGCTGCTGCTGCTTTTTCTAGCTGCAGCTGCTGCTACAATTGGTAGCTGCAGCTGCTGCTACCATTGGTAGCTGCAGCTGCTGCTACCATTGGTAGCTGCTACTGCTTTTGCTAGCTGCTGCTGCTTACAGCTGCTTCTGCAAACTGCTGCAGCTGCTGCTACCATTGGTATCTGCTGTTGCTTTTGCTAGCTGCTGCTGCTGCTGTTTACTGCTGCTTCTGCAGACTGCTGCTGCTGTTGCTTTTGCTAGCTGCAGCTGCTGCTACCAATTGGTAGCTGCTGCTGCTTTTGCTAGCTGCTGTTGCTGCTGCTTACTGCTGCTTCTGCAGACTGCTGCAGCTGCTGCTACCATTGGTAGCTGCTGCTGCTATTGCTAGCTACTCTGCTGCTCGCTTTTGCTAGCTGCAGCTGCTGCTACCATTGGTTAGCTGCTGTTGCTTTTGCTAGCTGCTGCTGCTGCTGCTTACTGCTGCTTCTGCAGACTGCTGCTGCCCCTGTTGCTTTTGCTAGCTGCAGCTGCTGCTGTAGCCTGCTGCAGCTGTTGCTTGCCTCTGCTGGAGCTGCTCGCTACTGCAATTGTTGCTGCTTGCAAACTGCTGCTGCTAGCATCTGCGGCTTGCTGTTGCTCCTAGCTGCTGCTAGCTGCTTCTGATAATGGCTGCCACTTGCTGCTGCTAACTTCAGCTGCGGATGCTTCTAGCTACTGCTAATTGTTTCTTTTGCAATGCTGCTGGTTCTGCTACTGCTGCTAACTTCTGCTGCTAGCCGCTGCTAACCGCTGCTAACTTTTGCTAGCTGTTACTATCTTCTGCTCCTGCTATTTGATACGCCACAGCTGCGAGTTCCTAAAGATTTGGACTGATGCTGCCCACCTAACCATGAATGCCTACCTCCAAAAGATGCAGCTTCTCTTTCCAGTCAAAGATGTCTTCATCCCAGCTTCATCCCTCTGCATAGCCAGTCTTCTAGATTATTCCCCCAGAACCACCCGAAGGTTGGTTTCCAAAGGAATAGATCTAGATATCCGACCATTTGTACACTTGACAAAGGTCCTGTACACCACCCCATCAAGGTACATAGCATACTAGAATCAGCCAGGTTTCTTCCCTCTGCAGATCCTGTTGTCCTCCAGGTTATTCCAAGCATCGTTCAAGCTGGATAGTTAAGCCTTGCCATCCTTTAAGCTGGGGGCAGTCCATCCAAGCCTCCTTCAAGACCAAATATTTTCAGGTGTCCTTTCCAGTGAAACTGATGTCCTGAACCTGTCCAGAATGGATGAAGCACAAAACTTAACAAAAAGATTATTTCCTTTCCAAACAAAAACTAAACGAAAAAAAAATCTCTTTCCAAATAAAACTAAACAAAAACATTTTATTCCTTTTTTCCTATAAATATATTTTTTTTTGGTGGCGATATTATAATCACCATTTTTTTTTGTGGCGATATTATAATCACCATTTTTTTATATTTTTAATTTTTTTTTTTTTTTTTTGGTGGTGATATTATAATCACCATTTTGTTTGGTGGTGATATTATAATCATTTTTTTTTTTTTTGGTGGTGATATCATAATCACCATTTTTTATATTTTTTTTTTTTTGCTTTTTTTTTAGGTGGGACTATTATAATCCCCAGTTTTTTTTTTTCATATTTTGCGTTGGGATATAATTCCTCTTTAGTTTTATTTTCCAGCCCTGCCTTCTCGTCTCTTGAAGGGCGAATCTATTCAACTGGCTATCCCATATTAAATCCCCAGTCTGCTCACGAGAAATTTCCATACAATACAATTCCTTCAACTCCGGGTGTGTTTGAGACAGGCCTTCTACAAGTTGGGTAATAGCAAAATTCTTATTGTTCAATTCCATCTCTAGGTTCATATTTCTTTCCATCATAGCTTGATACCTCTCCTTATAAATTGCAAATTCGTCCTGCCACGGAAGTGAGATTCCTAATTTCTTCTTCCAGAGTTTTATTCTTCTCGTCGAACTTCATCAACGTATTTCTATTGGCTCTCTCCTCCGAGAGGCCTCTCTTCAGTCGTCTATTCTCTGCTTTAACACCAGCAACTTCTTTTCCAGAGTTTATCCAGTTCCTCCTCAGCCATTTCCAGATCGCCCACCACGTCCTTCTTAATTAATAGTTCAGTCCTCAATTTTCTGTTCTCATCCAGGGCAGTATCCAATTTAGTCCCTATTATGTAGACCTCCTCGACTGCAGCATTAAGTTCACTTTCCAAAGCTGCCTTTTGCAAAACGTTTTCCGTCTTCACTCTCTTGTTGTCAGCCTTAACACTGTCCAGTTCAGCCCAGAGTGTTCGGATCTCATTATCAGCACTTTCGACGTATTCCTCCAAGTCGCTCTTTTCCAAAAGTTTCTCGTTAGCTGTCAACAGATCTCCTGCTACTCTTTCCAGCCCTCTTCTCGAGTATCCGAATTTCCTCATGGGCATTTTCTAACTCATTTTTCTACAACTGCCTTCGTCAAAAGCTCATCACGAATTTGATCGTTTCGAGCTTCAGCTTTTTCTAGACTTACCATAAGAGACTCAATATTCCTATTTGCTCTCTTTAAATCATCAATTAAAGCTAAGTTACCGATGTTATTATATAACTCAATTTCTCTTACCTGAACAGATTTCTTGACCAAAAGCTCCTCACGAAGTTCATCGTTTTCAGTTTCAGCCTTTTTCTAGACTTACCATAAGAGACTCAATTTTCTTATTGGCTCTATCTAAATCTTCCTTTATAGCTGATATAGCTATGTTGTCCTTAGATAAATCAATTTCTTCTGCCTCTGCGTCATGCACCTCTTCACAGATGCGTTGTGAGTCATTGGTCGTTTCCGTTTCTTGGTGTATTCTAGCGAAGAAATCATCAAATAACTCAATTCCCTCTTCGGCAACCGTTCAAACTCCTCACTTAGATCCTTTTGAGATGCTTCCTCCAATTGTGCGTGTTCCTTAGTTTTTTCCGGCAACATAATTTGCCCCATCGTAGACTGCTGGTTGCAGTCTCTCCATTTCCTCCCGATCCATCAAATCCAAAAATTTTTCTGCTTCTCTAAGTGAATCCTCGTCTCCCCAGTACCATGCCATGGCGCCAAAAGCTGTCAAAGATCCCAATAAAATCATTCTGTCAGTCATAAATCTAACCATTTTGTATAGTAAAGATTTACTCAATGCCTTCCATGGCTAACGAATATAGCATTGAAATTAGAAAAAAAAATGACACATTTCTCTGAAGACGAAGAATTCCTGGAGCCAGGGAAGATGAAGTTTTTTCAGAGTCATCACTGGAGACAAAATAATCCTGTAGCAGCCATTGAGAACCAGTTCAAGGCCTGGCAAAAAAACAATAGATTTCCAATTACTCCGCATTTGGGATGTCATTTGGAGACCAAATAATTCTGAAGACCTGGCAGAATACCGACTAAAAGATCCAGTGAAGACAAGAAAAATCCTGCAGACTTTGGGAGCCTCAATCGAAGATCATTACAACGACGATTCTGAAATGGTCTTCTCTCTCTCTCTCTCTCTCTCTCTCTCTCTCTCTCTCTCTCTCCGCCTTTGGGGGATCAGTTAGAGACGAAATGATTCTGAAGCCCTTGAGAAACGGACCAAGACCTGGCAGAAAACCGACTCAAAGATCCAGTGAAGACAAAAAAAATCCTGCAGGCTTTGGGAGCTCAATCGAAGAGGTTTACAACGACGATTCTGAAATGGTCCTCTCTCTCTCTCTCTCTCCTCTCTCTCTCTCCTCTCTCTCTCGCCTGTGGGGGATCAGTTGGAGACGGAATAATTCTGAAGCCCTTGAGAAACGGACCAAGACCTGGCAGAAAACCGACTCAAAGATCCTATAAAGACAAAAATATCCTGAAGACTTTTGGAGCTCAATCGAAGATGTCTACAACGACGATTCTTAAATGGTCCTCTCTCTCTCTTCTCTCTCTCTCTCTCTCTCTCTCTCTCTATATATATATATATATATACACACACATATATATATATATATACACATATATATATATATATATACATTATATATATATATATATATACACACATATATATATATATATATATACATATATATATATAGATATATATATATATATATATAAATATTATATATATATATATATATATGTGTGTGTGTGTGTATATTATATATACATATATGTATATATAGATATATATATATATATATATATACATACATATATATATATATATATATATTTATATAAATATATATATATATATATATGTACATATGTATATATATATATATATATATTATGTTACATACAATTATATATGTATGTATGTGTGTACAGTATATATACACACACACATATATGTATGTATGCATGTATGTATACACACACATATATATGTACATACATACCTACTTATCTGGGTGTATGTATAGTATATATCCATATATATTATCATCATTATCATGTTCTCCTGAGCCTATTGACGCAAAAAAGCCTCAGTTAGATTTCGCCAGTCCATTATATATATATATATATATATATATGTATATATATATATATATATACATACATATATATACATATATAATATATATATATATATATATATATACATATATATACATATACATATATATACATATATATATATATATATACTGTATATATATATAAATGCATATATATATATATATATATATCAGAGTAAATATCAGAATAGTACTTAGCTTGGGTAACTGTATAATAATCTGATATAAATGATTAATTCACTAGTAGTTATTCAAACATTTTTGATTAGCTATTCGGTCTTTGCGTATGGTGTGTATATATATATATATATATATATATATAAATATATATATATATATATATATATATCGTTTCTGGGCGAAGATCCTATAACGTTGTGAAAGAGATTGTGTATCGCCTTGACCAGCAAAACTGTACTATAAAAACATATTAATTCTGTTACATCCTTCAAATTCGTTGGCTCAAAAGTACTTTAGTTTATTACAGAGAGTGATTTACAGCCAGCGACTGACTTTATGCAAGATACAGAATCTGTCTTGGAAGAACCAACCACCTCGTTTTGCTTGTTTGCCAAGGTCTTTCATTTTTTTTTTCATTTCATGTGTTATAAATCTAAATTCTGCTTTTTAAAATTTTTTTAATTTGGTATATTAGTTCATTTATTTTCTATTAGTCAAATATATTGTTTGGTGTGTCACTCTACGCAAGATAATTTGTTGTGGTAATACCCCTGGCATCAAAAATTGACTGTAAGTGTCTAACCAATAGGAGGACAGCTTCTAAAACACCTTAGCCAAATAACGAAAGTTTAAACCACTGAGAGACTGGCTTACAAAGGGGTTCTGTTGAAGCCCCGTGATTGGCTGAGGGAAATTCCATGGTTTTCAGAGTATTTCCCTACGAGCCTTGATGGTGTGAAGGTCAGTTGAGTGTTGGGTTCCTCAAATTAATTTTAATTTAGATATACATTAATTGGTAGGATTATACATCGCTGCTATTGAATCTATAGAAAATGTAGGCATTCTATTTTTGATAAGATGACGTTGGTTTGATTAAAATGCAAAAAAAATATGATGAAAATTGACTAAACCCCAGACATAATTAAAAACATGTCTGAAGCTTTTTTCCGGCTCTGGACTAGAAACGTAAACGTATGCATTTGTTTATATATATATATATATATATATATAAATATATATATATATATATATATATATATATAAATATATATATATATATATGTATATATGTATATATATATATATATATATATACACATATATATATATATTTATATATATATATATATATATATATATGTTTATATATATATATATATATATGTATATATATATATATATATATATATATTTATATGTAAATATATATATCTATATATATATATATATATATATTTATATATGTAAATATATATATATATATATATATATATTTAGATATATATATTTATATATATAATTTATATGTATATATATATATATATATATGTACATATATATATATATATATATATAAATATAATATATATATATATATATATATATATTTAGATATATATATATATATATATATATTTATATATATATATATATAATATATATATTTGTATATATATATATTTGTATATATATATATTGTATATATATATATATATATATATTTATATATATGTATATATATATATATTTATATATATATATATATATTATATATACACATATATATATATATATATATATATATTTAGATATATATATTTATATAAATATATATATATATATATATATATATATATGATAAATTTTGCACTTTTTTTACGTGTTTTTCATATTCAAATAAGCCATATATATTTTTGATACATTAATGTCTGGATTCTCTTAACGACCTCGGGATCAGAGCCCCAGGCGAAATCACACAAAGACAAGAGCTTGGCTCCGGCCGGGAATTGAACCCTGGTCGGCAAGCCTGTATAGACAGTGACTATGCCACTTGGCCACGAAGAAGGATAAAAGTCAATGACAATTCTTCTGTACTTATACCTGTCGAATTCAGGTATTTTGTACTTAGAATTGAAATCAACCCATCCTCACCATCGTAGCTAATTGGTAGTTTGTTATTTGGCCTTCAATTAATGATATATTTTGCACATTTTTACGTGTTTTTTCATATTCAAATAAGCCATATATATTTTTGATACATTAATGTCTGGAATCTCTTAACGACCTCGGGATCAGAGCCCCAGTCGAAATCACACAAAGACAAGAGCTTGGCTCCGGCCGGGAATCGAACCCTGGTCGGCAAGCCTGTATAGACAGTGACTAAGCCACTTGGCCACGAAGAAGGATGAAAGTCAATGACAATTCTTCTGTACTTATACCTGTCGAATTCAGGTATTTTGTACTTAGAATTGAAATCAACCCATCCTCACCATCGTAGCTAATTGGTTAGTTTGTTATTTGGCCTTCAATTAATGATAAATTTTGCACATTTTTACGTGTTTTTCATATTCAAATAAGCCATATATATTTTTGATACATTAATGTCTGGATTCTCTTAACGACCTCGGGATCAGAGCCCCGGGCGAAATCACAAAGACAAGAGCTTAGCTCCGGCCGGGAATCGAACCCTGGTCGGCAAGCCTGTATAGACAGTGACTAAGCCGCTTGGCCACGAAGAAGGATAAAAGTCAATGACAATTCTTCTGTACTTATACCTGTCGAATTCAGGTATTTTGTACTTAGAATTGAAATCAACCCATCCTCACCATCGTAGCTAATTGGTAGTTTGTGTGATTCCGCCTGTGGCTCTGATCCCGAGGTCGTTAAGAGAATCCAGACATTAATGTATCAAAAATATATATGGCTTATTTGAATATATATATATAATATATATATATATATATATAATGTAAACCATTCTCCTCTCAATACCACGTACTTTAATCTTCATCTTCCCTCCTTTCTCATTCAAACCTGGGCTATGGAAGGACACTAGACACTAGGGTTGAAGATCAAGTCGTCCTCTGAATCCTTCCTTCATTATCACTCAATGTTGAGGAATAATGATCCTGGACATTCCATGGAAGGGTGACCACAATCCAAGAAAACCTTTGCAGTCTAATGGAGTCCCAGCAAGAAAGACTCTTCGCTTAGAGCTTATCATCCATTAGCTTTGGTCAGTATATGGAAGGGTTACCTTCATTCCTATTCACTAACCTCTCCTCCACCGAATGAAGGACTCCAGATCCTTAGAGAAAGTCCATTAAAGTCTCTATCTTTCCTAATGGGTTGTGGTGGCTGATGTGGGTAACGTCCCTGACTGTTGAACGCCAGACTGGGATTCGAGTCCCGCTCAAACTCGTCAGTTCCTTTGGTCGCTGTAACCTCACCATCATTATGAGCTAAGGATCGGGGGGTTTAAGGGATTCTGTAGGTCTATCTGCTGAGTCCTCAGAAACCATTATCTGGTCCTCATTGGTCTTAGCTTGGGTGGAGAGGGGTCTTGAGAGCTGATCATATGTAATATGGTCAGTCTGTAGGGTATCGACCTGCTTGACAGGGCAATGTCACTGTCCCTTGCCTCTGCCATTCATGAGCGACCTTTAAACCCTTAAACCTTCAATGAATAGCATTATGATTCCTCTCTCAGTAATTAGCATATCCTGGAATGGTCTGGAATCTGAAATTCAATCAGGATTTTCTCATTCCTTTCATGAGTGGTTCACAAAATTCGAAATCCCTTGAGATAAGACGAATTGGAGAAGATACTTTTGGAATCCATAAGCAGAATTGACATTGTCATTGCCATTGTCATTGTCGTTGTTGTTGTTGTTGTTGTTGTTGTTGCTGTTGTTGTTATCATTAACCAAAAAAAAATTCTAGTATCTTGAAATTAAATTTTAATCTGAGTTTTCAATTCTTCAACAATAACATTATCGTATTGAGAGAGAGAGAGAGAGAGAGAGAGAGAGAGAGAGAGAGAGACTCTTTATCTTACACCCAACTACACTTATGTAAAATGCTATGCATAATTGTTCATTTACAATGAATGACACATATAATTTCATCATTGCAACCTCGGTAGGCAAAGGCCTTTGGGCCAAATATTGCAATGCAATTGTCAAAATCACTCATTCATGCAGTTACGGCAATATTTATATCACATTCAGTCCATCCCCTGTAAAGTAAATTTATTGAAATGTATTAAAAAATGTCATAAACTATAGAAGTATTGGTGATAACTTTTATTGCCTTATATTGAAAAGTTTATTGAAAAATATATCCTTCAGCCATATAAAGTATATTGGGAATATATTTGAGAATACATGATACGGTCATGAAAAAATGTATGTATTGAATTTTATGAAATGTATTAGATTATTGGTCATGTTTCAGAAAGTCGTTTTTTTTGTCATTTATGGGTGAAATGGAATTTATCAAGATTAATTTGATAAACTTTAAGGTAAATTTATGGGGAGTTTATTTCAGTTTACTGTCAACGAATTCTTTAGACACATTAGGAAAGGAAAAATGTATCAGAAAATATTTCCTATAATATAATAAAAGATACTTTTTTTCTTTGGGTTATAAATCTTTGGAGATGGAGATGGTTTGGGAATGCCTTTCGCATTCCCCAAGAGAGATTAGTATACCAAACTTTCAACTAGGCTCCACAAGGCACTAGAAGAGTTGGAAGACCCAGGCCTACATGGATGAGGACTATGAGGCGTGAAGCGGAAGATGATTAATGGAGAAGTGTTGATTTTAAAGCTCAAGATAGAGACGACTGACGAAATCTAACCGAGGCTCTTTGCGTCAATAGGCGTAGGAGGAGATGATGATGTTATTTATAAAATGTATATATTTTGTTACAGATCTAAACAGAATTAACCCTTTTACTTAAATAACTCGATCAAGATATGGACAGGAAATGAATTACTGAATAAAAAAAAAATGATTATGGACCTAGTAAATATATTATTCAATGTATGAATGATAAATGTCTAGATGAGTTTTTGAATAATTTTCTGGGACATCTTTTTATTCTATTTCTTCTTCCTTATTTATTCTTGTCTTATTCAAAACTAGTGTAGCTATGTGTAACAAGTTTGCCACTCCCATCGGCCTCACCATTTTTTTATCCATATTCCGTGTTCTTTTCCTTCTTCTTTCTCTTATTACTATTACTTGTGTACGTGACCCGTCAAAAAAGACAGACACACATATTGAATCCTTCTCACCCCCTCCCCTTTCCAAACTTCAACAGGATACTTGTTGTTCCCCTCTCCCCTTACCCGAGGGGCTGAGAGAGACCGAGTAGCTATACTTCTGGTAATGCCACTCAGCATGACAGGAAAAAAATATTTTACTATTCATATATATAGCCAAACACATACTCTTTAATTACATAAGGGGAGTTATTATTACCTCCGCCAGGAGGTTATGTTTTCGGTTCGGTTTGTTTGTTTGTTTGTTTGTCTGTCTGTCTGTGGACAACGTAGAGGCCACATTTCTACACGGAATCACTTCAAACTTGGCCAAGTAGTTCCCCAATGTGTATGGAAGAACTGATTAAATTTTGGTCAAGGTCACCCCAAGGTCAAGGTCACAGGGGTCACTGGTGTCACTATGACATAAGTGGCCATATCAAGAGACAGAAATAAAGCACTGACTTTTGCATAAGCCAACAGGGAAGTCCTAGTCAGGCGCAACCCATGGGTGATGTTCAAATTTATAAAGGTCAAAGGTCAAGGTCATATTGGTGCATTATATCAATGTCATATTAAGTATCAGTGGCAAATGAACAAAGATCACTTGAAGGTCAAAAGTCAAGCAGGTCACTTGAAGGTCAAGGTCACGTGAAGGTCAAGGTCACGTGAAGGTCAAGGTCACCTGAAGGTCAAGGTCACGTGAAGGTCAAGTACATTTGAAGATCAAGGTCGCTTGAAGCCAAGGTCATGTGAAGGTCAAGGTCACGTGAAGGTCAAGGTCACTTGAAGGTCACGTGAAGGTCAAGGTCATGTGAAGGTCGAAGTCACATCAATTCATGATTCTAGGACATATGGCGCTCTAGGTCACCTTGGCGGAGGTATGTCCTCTACGAGGACCATGTCCGCGTCAGGACTTGCTCACTTGTTATTATTATTATTATTATTATTATTAGTAGTAGTAGTAGTAGTAGTAGTAGTAGTAGTAGTAGTAGTAGTATCGACAGTAAAAAGAATATTCATAATCCCACTAAAGTCTTTCAACATTTTATCTCAATAGCAAAAATAACATCTGCCAATTTCACTCTGTTTTTATCCCTTTTTCCGTTTTGGAAATATTCTATGAATATAGATTTCATGTAAGCTCGGCAAGCTGGAGACCCAATAAAAAAAAAAAGAGAGAGAGATTTCTAAAGGAGTTCAATGGAGGGATGTTATAAAGACACGAAAAATATTCTATTTCCTTTCTGCAATGCAGAAAAGAGAGAGAGAGAGAGAGAGAGAGAGAGAGAGAGAGAGAGAGAGAAGGGGGGGGGGTATAAACGAGTTCAACAGCGGAACGATGTAAAGACAGGAAAAATATTTTATTGAATCTCTTTATATTTTATATGCAAAATATCTATTTAAATATTGTTACTGTTCTTAAAATATGCTATGTTAATTGTTCATTCCTTCTCTTGTAGATTATTTATTTCCTCATCTCCTTTCCTCACTGGGCTATTTTTCTGCCATCACAAAGAAATGAAAAATGCAAACAACGCATCTCTTACCGGTAAAAAGTCAAACTATAATGTTTCTGTAAATATTAGATAAGAATTCTCTGTCAAAAGTATCTATACAGATTTCTAAAGTTCAAACTTGCAGTAAATGTTTTTCTGTTGAACAGGCTGACATAAGTCTCTCCTTATAGTTTATATATGAAAGATCTATTAAATTGTTGTTTCTGTTTATTTTAACTGTCCAGTACTTCTCTTGTAGTTTTATCTATTTCCTTATTTCCTTTTCTCACTGGGCTATTTTTTCCTGTTCGACCCCTTATAGGGTTTAAAGCATAGCATCCTGGTTTTCCAATCAGGGCTGTAGCTTAGCTAACAATAACAACAATAATATAATAATAATAATAATAATAATAATAATTATTATTATTATTATTATTATTATTTTTTCCTATCCTACAACAACAACAGCAACAACAACAACAACAACAACAAAAACAACAATAATAATGAAAATAATAATAAAAAAAAAAAAATTATTTTTTTCCTGCGTTATGACACTTTCAGCATTCTATATTTCTAAGTTCTTTATAATCATAGACAGTATCAAACAACAACAACAACAACAACAACAACAACAACAACAACAAAATAACAACAACAACAACAACAACATCAATAATAATAATAATAATAATAATAATAATAATAATAATAATAATAATAATAATAATAATAATAATATATAATAAAAATGAATGTAACATATTGTGGATAATATCTCCATTGAAACTAGTTAGTTAATGAATAATTCAATCAGTAAATAAACTTGTAAGTAAATGAATGAATACAAATAAATGAACATTAAATAGGGAAGTGAAAATTAAGTAAATGATGAAGATATGAATAAATTAGAGCCTTTAGATTTAATTAATCACTCCAAAAGACCAGACAACATTATATAGGATCCCTATGCACAATTGTCAAAAGAATTCATGATATTAGAGAGAATGAAAATGGACAATTTTGGTTTCTCAGAATAGAAAAATTAGAGAGAAAGAAGTATTCTAAAATAGCACAGCCTTTGGTATCATAAGTATGCATAAGTGCTAAATTACTCCATAATATCAAAAGGACCAAAAAATCAAATATTTTAGTGAAGCAAAAGTGTCGATTTTGAACGCCAGGGAAGTCGGCCTAGTTCTCAGTATGTATTTCAGCCGCTGAAGTCTCGCTCTTTTTTTCTTAATAGAAGAAGAAAAAGAAGAAGAAGGATAGAGAGAGGAGGAGGAAGAGAAGGATTCCATCTCTCTCTCTCTCTCTCTCTCTCTCTCTCTCTCTCTCTCTCTCTCTGTAGTTTTAATTGTTATGAGGTAGATAAATTGAATCATCTACGAATGTTCAAAGATTGTAAATTTAGAGAGAGAGAGAGAGAGAGAGAGAGAGAGAGAGAGAGAGAGAGATAAGAAAAAATTCTATCTGTCTGTCTGTAGTTCTAATTATTATAAGCTTAATAAATTAAATTATCTACGAAGAGTTAAAAACATTTAATTGGGCTCCACAAGGCACTAAAAGAGTTGGAAGACCCAGGCCTACATGGCTGAGGACTATGAAGTGGAAAGTAGGAGATGATGAGTGGAAAAGTATTGAAGGAAAAACTCAAGATAGAGACGACTGGTGAAATCTAACCGAGGCCCTTTGCGTCAATAGGCGGAGGAGGAGATGTTGATGATGATAAGGATGATAATGAAGAATCAAAGATAATAAGTTTGAATTTCGAGAGAGAGAGAGAGAGAGAGAGAGAGAGAGAGAGAGAGATGAAGGGGACTCTGAATATATCAAGGGAAAAATCTGCCATTGAATAATAAAAGATGATATATCCTCTGTATCTCGCTCAGACAATTCAAAAACTCGTTGTTTCTTCGTCTTTTGATTTATAAATTGCTCATATCAAGATACATGATTGTTAAGTGCAGAGAGGATTTTGTTTACTGGGGGCGTTCATTTGGTTAAAATATCTTCTAACACAAAAGAAAAAAAATTTTTGTTTACTCGAATGTGTTCATTTGGTTAAAATTTCTCTAACACAACAGAAAGAAATTGTTTGTTTATATGGGTGCATTCATTCGGTTAAAATTTCTCTTAAAACAAAAGAAAGAAATTGTCTGTTTATATGGGTGTGTTCATTTGGTTAAAATCTCTCTAACACCAAAGAAAGAAATTGGTTATTTACATGGGGGCGTTCATTTGGTTAAAATCTGCACTGTCTTGGGTTAGAGTTCTCTTGCTTGACGGTACACTCATGTACACTATTCTATATTGATTCTCTTCCCCGTGTTTTTTCTGAAGTTTTTTTAGTTTATATATCAAAGATTTATTTTAATGATGATGTTCTTAGAAAATTTTATTTTAATTGTTAGTTACTTTTCTTGTAGTTTATATATTTCCTTATTTCATTTTCTCACAGGGGCTATTTTCCTTGCTGCTTTTCCAACTAGGGTTGTAGTTTAGAAAGTAATAATAATAATATAATAATAATAATAATAATAATAATAATAATAATAATTAATAATAATAATAATAACGAAATAACGAAATAACGAAATGATGAAATGATGAAATAATGAAATAATGAAATAAGGAAATAATAAAATAATAAAATAACAAAATAACAAAATAGCCACATAAAATAATAATAATAATAATAATAATATAATAATAATAATAATAATAATAATAATAATAATAATAATAATAATAATAATAATAATGTCAAAATAGTATTCAGCAAAGAAATTGGATTTGGACTAATGCCTAAAAAAGGGGGTAGCCACCCCCCCCCTCTAAGTATCTACTTATCTCCCGAATCACTGGATCAAGATGAGATAAATTTGGATTAAGTCCCGGATCATAACTTTATACCGCTAAGTATCTCATGAACGACTGGATCAAATTGAAGCAAATTTAGCAACGCCATATGTTTCTTAATGAACATAAAGCTTTGATTAATGTTCTTTTAATGAATAACAGTTCTCTTTGGCTTATTCTTAACCCCAGATGAAGTGTCTGACCGATTTGATATGAATATGGAGAACTTATTAAAGCTATTTTACATTCATATTCTATATCTAATTAATAATTTCATACTTTTCCTTTACTCATATGTTGTTTTAATTTTCATTATTTCATTTTAAAATTTGGCTTTCTCTATTATACGAAAATAATATTAATGTTTCATCAAATCCTAACTGGCATTTATTACAGGACCGTGAGGTCAAAGGTCAAACCTCCTAAACTGGTGGGCCAAATATTTAACAAATTGGGCTCTGGATTTAGAAGGTAATTCCAGTTATTGAAAAATTACTCTAAATCTTGGTTAATGAGTTTGGTCTATTTAACATGGAATATCTATTTCGATGTCTAGGTATTATGCATTTTTTTTTTCAATAAAAAATATAGTTAATGAAATTACATGATCTGTAAGATAATGAGTTGAATATCTTTTCTAAGTGTCTATGTATTATGTGATCATTTTTTTTTATACTAGGTAATGATATTACATCAAATATGCAATATTGATTTGCATAACTTTTATGAGAGTGTATATATCAATTGAACTTTTCAAGAAATAACATTAATGGCTCAATCCTTCCCCTTTCCTAACTTCAACACGCTGGTTCAGCAATTTGTGGGAAAGTGTGGTTTCCGAGTGTACATCTGTGGGTATCTCTTCCTACCAGGGTGTGACTATTCATCTCCCCTCTCAGAGTGGAAGGAAATATATATATACAGTATATATATATATATATATATCTGTATATATATATATATATATACATATATATATATATATATACATATACATATATATATATATATATATACATATATACTGTATATATATATATATATATACATATATACTGTATATATATATATATATATACTGTATGTATAATATATATATATATATATATCTATACTGTATATATATATATCTATACTGTATATATATATATATATATATATATTTATATAAATATATATATATATATATATATATATGTTTTTTCAAAAGGCCCATAAAAGAAACACAGGAAATATGAATAAATCACACTATATTTCGGTCAATAAACATCGACCCTCTTCAGGAAGTAAAGTTAAAGTGAGAATTACAGTGGAGAGTGACGGTTTATATATGAAAGCAAAAGGGTGTGTTCAATTGTTCTATAGTTGTTATAATTGCTGGAAGGATTAGCCAAATTTAAGAGTACCTGTCCGTACAGAAGGAAAATCCTGGAATCAGCCATCATAAATCAATCAAACACAATGAACCTATGTGGGGGCCAATGGAAAGCTGACACAGTGGACAATACTCTTCTCAACCCTATCATTAAGAAGATACATCCACGGAGACCGACCACCAGACATGCATCAGAGGTCAAGACTTCCTCCAAGCGGCTCAACAATAAGAACACGCACCTGGATGTAATTAAATTTGGCTAATCCTTCCAGCAATTATAACAACTATAGAACAATTGAACACACCCTTTTGCTTTCATATATAAACCGTCACTCTCCACTGTAATTCTCACTTTAACTTTACTTCCTGAAGAGGGTCGATGTTTATTGACCGAAATATAGTGTGATTTATTCATATTTCCTGTGTTTCTTTTATGGGCCTTTTTGAAAAAACATGTTAAAATGTTCGATTACAGTTATAAATAAGACATACATATATGTATATATATATATATATATATATGTACTGTATATATATATATATATATATATGTATATTATATATATATAATATATATAGTCAGATTAATTGTATATTTTAATTACTGTATTGAATCAAGCTATCCAAAGTTAAGAATAAAATATTCTTTTTCTCAAATCTTAAACCTCAGAAAAAGGTCAAACCTTGATATCATTTATCATTTCCTTCTCGTGGGAATGTCACTCACACTCTTCAGGGTAATTGGCTGAAACACTATAAATCTTCGGCCAATCAGAATCCAGTATTCATCTTACTCCCTGTTTTGCCTTTTTAATGCTGAGGAAGTTTTTATTTATTTTATTTTCAAATGTGTCTTGAATGAAGTTTATAACTGTAATTGGATCTAGAGAGAGAGAGAGAGAGAGAGAGAGAGAGAGAGAGAGAGAGACTCCCTCCCTCCCTCTCTCTCTCTCTCTCTCTCTCTCTCTCTCTCTCTCTCTCTCTCGATGGCAAAGTTCTTTTACCTGTTTAGATGAAATTTTTGTATGAAAAAATTACCTTATAATTATTTTCTCCATGAAAATATTAAGTAATTTCACGCATATATAAACACAAATCGCCTTAAACTGATTCATTAAATTTAGAAAAGAAATTGGAATCCATTACTCAGTCTTCAAACCTTTCTCATAGCACTAACTCTCTCTGATGCTATTGGCTGGGACCGAATAAATTCCTCAGCCAATCAGAGTCCAGTATTCTTCTCCAGGCTTACGTTCCGTTTTATTATCGGATTAGATTTTCTTTATTTTATTACTGGAAATATTTGGATTGAAATCATTAACTTGATAATATTCTATTAATTCAATATTGCTGCAAATATATATTTCACTAGAAAAATTATTCAATACTTATTAGCAATGTGTGGTTACATCATTGAAATTATGTAATCTATAGGAAAAAATATATACTATCAATAGTAATGAAATATCTTGTAAAAGTATAAATTTGGACAACTGATATTGAGATATAGGTAATTGTTATTGTTAAAATAATACACATTTTGTGCATTAAAATTGTAAAGCACATAATTCTATAAAAATGTTAAATCCTCAACGTAATCATTACTGAGAGAGAGAGAGAGAGAGAGAGAGAGAGAGACGAGAGAGAGAGAGCCTCTTGAATTTACTGAATCAAAAATATATGATTTAAATATAATAATAGAATATAATAATCTCTTCTATAATTTTTAAAGTATGTAAAATACTATAAAAAATTTATATTCAGAATATTTTTTTGGACCTAACTAAGAAGATTTAAATAGATTAGTAAAGTCATTTCCTGATACCTTACCGTAGTGAAAAGGTTTGCGCATCGCCATGATCAGTAAGTCTGTACTAGTCAGAGCCACATCTGAGAACTAGAAACAGCCGCACTTGTTGTTGTTGTTGTTGTTATTATTATTGTTGTAATTGTAGTTGCTGTTGTATGTACTGTATATATATATATATATATATGTATATATATTTATATATATATATATATATATATATATAATATGTATATATATGTATATACTGTATATATATATATATATATATGTGTTATGTATATATAGATATTTATATATATACCCTCTCTCTCTCTCTCTCTCTCTCTCTCTCTCACTCTCTCTCTCTCTCTCTCTCTCTCTCTCT
>NC_090758.1:9757820-9765320 GCF_036898095.1 Palaemon carinicauda
TACAATCCTAGTTGGAAAAGCACGATGCTATAATCCTATGGGTCCTAACAGCGAAAATAGCCCAGTGAGGAAAGGAAACAAGGAAGAATTAAATATTCTAAGATCAGTAACGGCATTAAAATAAATATTTCCTATATAAACTATAAAAAGATTTAAAAAATCAAGAGGAAGAGACATTAGATAGAATATTGTGCCCGAGTGTACCCTCAACCAACTTGAGAGGTCTTTGAAGATCATACGTAAGAAAGAACAGAAGGGGCTGTGGGCTGGGGGTGGGGGTGTCCGCCCACATCTTGAAGCACGAGAGAAATTTTTTCTCGATCCAAAATCATTATTTAATCCTGGCATTTGAATATCTAAATTGAACCAATTATAACAATAGACATTTACTAATAGGGATGGCTTTATTTGGCATATTCGTACCCCAAAAGGAATATCAGTTACGTTCATTATGAATTAAACCAACAAACATTAAGAAAATTTATGTTTTTTTTTCAGAGATTATTTTTTTGCCTTTTGATTATCTGAGTTTATATTTGTTGGTAAAAGTAAACATATTGTTGTTATTTCCTTCCTGAGTGGGGATACCGTAATGTGTGAAAAGGTTTGCGTATCGCCATGATCAGCAAAGATGTACTAGTCAGTCACCCATACTAGGTTGGTTTGCTGTGAGCTATCAGACGAAAAATCTTCGTCTTGGTCTTGGTCATCATCTTCGTCTTGGTTTTGGTCTTCGTCCTGAAGAGAAAAAACGCAATCAGCTGTAATCCCAAATCTCCGAAAAATCAGAATTATGAATTGGTTCCGGTGAATTCCTCAGGGGATTCATTTGGAGCTGGATTCGGAGATTCATTTGGAGCCCTTTCCACTTTATAATCCCCAATGAAGATATGCATCATTCAGGTAGTTTCTTCTATGATTTGGGGATTTAACTTTTCAATTTCTAGGAAGGAATATTGGATTCCCATCTGTCTGTACATTTGACATTATTATCCATTATTATTATCATTATCATTATTATTATTTTGTGGGGTTCCGGATTACATCCAGCTTCCTAATGAATCCATCACTTTCCTCACTATATGTGCTGTTTCAACTAGCACGTCTTCTGCACAAGTCCTGGGGCTATATCGGCTCCTACCCTCTTAAGATTCCTTTTCAATGACTTTGGTATTATTATTACCAGTGTACACGACCCGTCAAAATGACAGGTGAATGTTTAGATACATTACACACTCACGCAAACACACATATTCAACCATTCCCACCCCCTCCCCCTTTCCTGACTAAGTCCTTACTGTCATTCGTCACCTTTTCGTTAACATCAACAACTGACGTATGATAATCACTAGACCGCGACTCAGTTGAGAGATTTCCACCACTCCAAGATATCCATAATATTATAAGGCTTCTACGGCCCAGTCAATATAATGTCAGAGCTTATTCGCTCTCGTACAGAAGCTCCAAAAACTCTCGTTCATCAATGTGAGTTATCTAACGTCAATAGGCAGCCTGTTTACTTCGCCATCAAGCCATAGAAGTCATTGTTATCGTACAATGTGATTGAGAGTTCTCTTACATAACAGGAGGCGTATTACTGTAGATTTCACGTAAAATTGTATATTAGCTTAATCAATTATATATAACAAACTAATAATTAATTATAAACTAGAGGGGTATTTAATAGAGCGCAGACCACCACCGTGACAGCCCATTTCTTGATCTTTTGCTTGATCTTGACCTTGACCTTGACCTTAATATGTATTAATTGGCATGGATTGTCATACACTCAAATATGAAACAAGTTTTGAGTCTCTGTGACAATGATGTCCAAAAGTATGACTGATTTTGTGAATTGGACATTTTGCTTGACCGTAACCTTAACCTTTGACTTTGACCTTCTAGAATTAAGAAAATCTAGCTTTTTACATAACAGTTAATCCACGCAATTTTCATTGATATACTATTGATATTTTGGCCAGGAAGCTGTACAAAGAAATACACATACACAAACACACACACAAACAGGAGCGAAAATATAACCTCTTTCCAACTTCGTTAGCCAGGGTAATAGGTATATTAGTTTAATCAATTATATATAAAACACTTAAAATTAATTATAATATATATATATATATATATATATATATATATTTATATATATATATACATATATATATATATATATATATATATAATATATAATATATATATATATATATATATATATCCTCCCCCCCTCTCTTTCTCTCTCTCTCTCTCTCTCTCTCTCTCTCTCTCTCTCTAGCTATTTCCATGACTACCAAAATTAAAATTCTGATTTTTTTTTATTAATTACGATTCCATGTTTGTATTAACTCGATATATTCATCTCCTAACCCGAGCCTTCATATTCCCACCAACTAAAAGGTCTCCCAAGCAGACCAAATGGAGTGTGACGCCAGCCCATTATTATTATGTTTTTGAACAAAATTAAAATGAACCGTAACCAGAGAGAATGACCCAATGTAGCACTGCCTGGCCAGTCAAAAGACCCAATAACTCTCTAGTGGTAGTATCTCAACTGGTGGCTGTAACAGTTCAGCTTGAAGAGATGCGTTAAGGTCCATCTTGTTTGATACTTCAGAGTTTAGGACCATCAAGGAAACGTAGGAGTTTTACGAAATTGCATGAATTTGTTGTTGCTGATTCAATTGGAAAACAGTCAGGAAGCACACACTTTGATTTCATTTGCTAAGGATTCACTATTTTTTGAATTTTTTTATTTTTTTGGTGGCGATGTTATAATCAGCATTTTTTATATTTTTTTTTATTTTTTTGGTGGTGATATTATAATCACCATTTTTTATATTTTCTATTTTTTGGGGGTGGCGATATTATAATCACCATTTTTTTTGTGGCGATATAATCACTATTTTTTTTTTTATGATGATATCATAATCACCTTATTTTTTTTTTTTTTTTTTTTGTGGCGATATTATAATCACTTTTTTTTGTTTTCTTGTTGGGTGGCTATATTATAACCACCATTTTTTTTTTTTGTGGCGAAATTATAATCACCATTTTTTATGTTTTTTTTTTCTTTTTTTTGGGGCGATATTATAATCACTTTTTTTTTGTGGCGATATTATAATCACCATTTTTTATATTTTTTTTTTTTTTGGTGGCAATATTATAATCACCATTCTTGTTTGTCTTGGTGGCGATATTATAATCACCATTTTTTTTTTGGCGATATTATGATCACCATTTCTTTTTTTTTGCGATATTATAATCACCATTTTTTATATTTTTTTTCTTTTTTCTGGCAATATTATAAACACTTTTTTTTGTGGTGATATTACAATCACCAATTTTTATATTTTTTATTTTTTTTTTTTTTGGTGGCGATATTGTAATCACCATTTTTTATATTTTTTATTTTTTCTTTTGTGGCAATATTATAATCAGCATTTTTTTTTTTTTTTTTTGGTGGCGATATAATCACAATTTTTTTTTTTTTTTTGGTGGCAATATTATAATCACCATTTTTTTTTTGATGGCGATATTATAATCACCTTTTTTTTTTTGGTTTATATATTTTTTTTAGAATTTTTTTTTTCTTTTTTTGCTGCTTCTCCTCCTCCTCCTCCTCTTGCTGCTGCTCTTTTTTTGATATTTTTTTCAGGATTTTTTTGTTTTTTTTTTGCTGCTTTTGTTCCTGCTGTTTCTCATGACCCCCAGCTGTTATATATTCTGTTCGCTCATAACTGATTCTGTTTGCTACTAATAAATGTAGCGCTAATTACTGCTGCTGCTAGCTGCAGTCTCGACCATTGCTAGCTGCTGCATGCTGTTGCTTTCTGCTACTAGCTGCTGCTATTTGGTACTGCAAGCGGTTGTTGCTAGTGCTGCTGCTTGCTGCTGCTACTGCTGCTCTTGCTTGCGGCTGCTGCTTTTGCTAGCTGCAGCTGCTGCAACCATTGGTAGCTGCTACTGTTTTTGCGAGCTGCTGCTGCTGCTGCTTCTGCTAGCTGCTTTTAGCTGCTGCTTACTGATGCTTCTGCAGACTGCTGCTGCTGTTGCTTTTGGTAGCTGCAGCTGCTGCTACCATTGGTAGCTGCTGCAACTGTTGCTGCTGCAAACTGCTACTGCTAGCATCTGCGGCCTTGCTGTTGCTCCTAGCTGCTGCTAGCTGCTTCTGATAATGGCTGCCACTTGCTGCTGCTAACTTCAGCTGCGGCTGCTGCTAGCTACTGCTAATTGTTTCTTTTCCATTGCTGCTGGTTCTGCTACTGCTGCTAACTTCTGCTGCTAGCCGCTGCTAACTTTTGCTAGCTGTTACTATCTTCTGCTCCTGCTATTTGATGCTCCACAGCTGCGAGTTCCTAAAGATTTGGACTGATGCTGCCCACCTAACCATGAATGCCTACCTCCAAAAGATGCAGCTTCTATTCCCAGCCAAAGATGTCTTGGTTCAACCTCCAAGAACTTGTCTGCATACTAGAAGAATCCCAGCTTCATCTCTCTGCATAGCCAGTCTTCTAGATTATTCCCCCAGAACCACCCGAAGGTTGGTATCCAAAGGAATATATCTAGATTTCCGACCATTTGTACACTTGACAAAGGTCCTGTACACCCCATCAAGGTACATAGCATACTAGAATCAGCCAGGTTTCTTCCCTCTGCAGATCCTGTTGTCCTCCAGGTTATTCCAAACATCGTTCAAGCTGGATAGTTAAGCCTTGCATCCTTTAAGCTAGGGGCAGTCCATCCAAGCGTCCTTCAAGCCAAATATTTTCAGGTGTCCTTTCCAGTGAAACTGATGTCCTGAACCTGTCCAGAATGGATGAAGCACGAAACTTAACAAAAAGATTATTCCTTTCCAAACAAAACTAAAAAAAAAAAAAAATCCCTTTCCAAATAAAACTAAACAAAAACATTTTATTCCTCTTTTCCTATAAATATATTTTTTTTTGGTGGCGATATTATAATCACCATTTTTTTCTTTTTTTTTTTGGTTGCGATATTATAATCACCATTTTTTATATTTTTTATTTTCTTTTTTTTTGTGGCGATATTATAATCACCATTTTTTTTTGGTGGTGATATTATGATCACCATTTTTTTTTTCTGGTGGCGATATTATAATCACCATTTTTTTATATTTTTTTGCTTTTTTTTTTGGTGGCGATATTATAATCCCCAGTTTTTTTTTTCATATTTTGCGTTGGGATATAATTCCTCTTTAGTTTTTTTCCAGCCCTGCCTTCTCTTCTCTTGAAGGGCGAATCTATTCGACTGGCTATCCTATATTAAATCCCGTCTGCTCACGAGAAATTCCATATAATACAATTCCTTCAACTCCGGGTGTGTTTGAGACAGGCCTTCTACTAGTTGGGTAATAGCAAAATTCTTATTGTTTAATTCCATCTCTAGGTTCATATTTCTTTCCATCATAGCTTGATACTTCTCCTTATAAATTGCAAATACGTCTGCCACGGAAGTGAGATTCCTAATTTCTTCTTCCAGAGTTTTATTCTTCTAGTCGGCCTTCATCAACGTATTTCTATTGGCTCTCTCCTCCGAGAGGCCTCTCTTCAGTCGTCTATTCTCTGCTTTAACACCAGCAACTTCTTTCCAGAGTTTATCCAGTTACCCCTCAGTCATTTCCAGATCGTACACCCCGTCTTTCTTAATTAATAGTTCAGTCTTCAATTTCTGTTCTCATCCAGGGCAGTTTCCAATTTAGTCCCTATTCTGTAGACCTCCTCGACTGCAGCATTAAGTTCACTTTCTAAAGCTGCCTTTTGCAAAACGTTTTCCGTCTTCACTCTCTTGTTTTCAGCCTTAACACTGTCCAGTTCAGCCCAGAGTGTTCGGATCTCATTATCAGCACTTTCGACGTATTCCTCCAAGTCGCTCTTTTCCAAAAGTTTCTCGTTAGCTGTCAACAGATCTCCTGCTACTCTTTCCAGCCTCTTCTCGAGTATCCGAATTTCCTCATGGGCATTTTCTAACTCATTTTCTACAACTGCCTTCGTCAAAAGCTCATCACGAATTTGATCGTTTCGAGTTTCAGCTTTTTCCAGACTTACCATAAGAGACTCAATATTCCTATTTGCTCTCTTTAAATCATCAATTAAAGCTAAGTTACCGATGTTATTATATAACTCAATTTCTCTTACCTGAACAGATTTCTTGACCAAAAGCTCCTCACGAAGTTCATCGTTTTCAGTTTCAGCTTTTTCTTGACTTACCATAAGAGACTCAATTTTCTTATGGGCTCTATCTAAATCTTCATTTATAGCTGATATAGCTATGTTGTCCTTAGATAACTCAATATCTTCTGCCTCTGCGTCATGCACCTCTTCACAGAGGCGTTGTAAGTCATTGGTCGTTTCCGTTTCTTGGTGTATTCTAGCGAAGAAATCATCAAATAACTCAATTCCCTCTTCGGCACCATCCAACTCCTCACTTAGATCCTTTTGAGATGCTTCCTCCAATTGTGCGTGTTCCTTAGTTTCTCCGGCAACATAATTTGCCCCATCGTAGACTGCTGGTTACAGTCTCTCCATTTCCTCCCCGATCCATCAAATCCAAGAATTTTTCTGCTTCTCCATGTGAATCTTCGTTTCCCCAGCACCATTTCATGGCTCCAAAAGCTGTCAAAGATCTCAGTAAAATCATTCTGTCAGCCATAAATCTAACCATTTTGTATAGTAAAGATTTACTCAATGCCTTCCATGGCTAACGAATATAGCATTGAAATTAGAAAAAAAAATATTGACACATTTCTCTGAAGACGAAGAATTCCTGGAGCCAAGGAAGATGAAGTTTTCAGTCATCACTGGAGACAAAATAATCCTGTAGCAGCCATTGAGAATCAGTTCAAGGCCTGGCAAAAAAACAATAGATTTCCAATTACTCCGCCTTTGGGATGTCAGTTGGAGACGAAATAATTCTGAAGACCTGGCAGAAAACCGACTCAAAGATCCAGTGAAGACAAGAAAATCCTGCAGACTTGGGGGAGCTCAATCGAATATGTTTACAACGATAATTCTGAAATGGTCCTCTCTCTCTCTCTCTCTCTCTCTCTCTCTCTCTCTCTTTCTCTCTCTCTCTCTCTCTCTCTCTCTCTCGCCTGTGGGGGATCAGTTGGAGACGGAATAATTCTGAAGCCCTTGAGAAACGGACCAAGACCTGGCAGAAAACCGACTAAAAGATCCTATAAAGACAAAAATATCCTGAAGACTTTTGGAGCTCAATCGAAGATGTCTACAACGACGATTCTTAAATGGTCCTCTCTCTCTCTCTCTCTCTCTCTCTCTCTCTCTCTCTCTCTATATATATATATATATATATGTATATATATATATATATATATACATACATATATATATATATATATATATACATATATATATATATATATATATGTATATTTATATATATATATATATATATATACACACATATATATATACATATATATATATAGATATATATATATATATATAT
>NC_090758.1:9782820-9785320 GCF_036898095.1 Palaemon carinicauda
GGGGGGAAACGGGGACGTTACTGCGACGCGTCTTGACACTTTTGCGGCTGGAGCACAAGTGAGGTGTCTTTGGAAGGAGCTACAGACTTGGCGAGAAGGGCAGGCGGCTTCTGATTGGCTGATTCGAAGAGCAGAGGCGTGTCTCTATGAGTTGCCAAAGCGTCAATTTCAGGACAAGCATAAACATGTTCACCACGACTACCCAAAAGTAGCTGTTTTAAAGATCCCGTTTGGGCTCTTTGGTCCTTAAAGGGTTAATTTACCCGCTTTGATAGAACCTGGTTTTTTAAAAATCCAGCTCCAATAAACAACCCTTCTGGCAGAACACTCCTAAATCAAACCATTGTTCTCTAGTCTTGGGAAGTGTCATAGCCTTTGCACCATGGGCTCCCAATGTGGGTTAGAGTTTTTTTGCTTAAGGGTACACTCATGCACACTATTCTATTTGTTTCATTACTAATTCTCCTCACTGTGCTATTTTCCCTGTTGGAGGCCTTGGGCGTATAGTATCATGCTTCTCCAAATCGGTTATAATAATAATAATAATAATAATAATAATAATAATAATAATAATAATAATAATAATAATACGATAGTGACCCTCGATTTCCTAATTACAGATTCATTAAAAGCGTCTCCTATAACTATCTAATTAAAAGGACAGCAATTAGCAATGTTGTAATTAATCATTACCTTGAAAAATAAACACTTCAATAAATGTCCAACCGTTTTACTAATTACATAAATTGCGTAAATTAGAGACAATTACGGTAATTGGGTCGTGAAATTTAAAGAATTAATGTAGTTTCCAACTCTCAAATGTCAAACAATTATAAGAATTAATGTAATTATTAAATGGCACAACCCCGGATAAGAGAAGAGGGTTGTGAATTATGTACTATTGTGGCCTATTCGTATCGTCCCAGCTTGGCGATCTGCCGGACTGGGGTTAGAGCCCCCCTCAAACTCGATAGTTCCTTTAGTGTCTGCCACCTCACCATCTTTTTGAGCTAAGGATAGGGGGTTTGGGAGAGCCTATTGGTCTACATGCTGAGTCATCAGCAGCCATTTCCTGGCCCTCCCTGGTCCTAGTTGGGTCCTAGGTATGGTCAGTGTATAGAGTATTGTACTACTTGATAGCACAATGCCTCTGCCATTCATGAGTGGCCTTTAAACCTTCAAGGAGCAAGACCCAGCATGACTTAAGGTCAACCCTTAATGCTGCTTGCAGCATGCATTATGGGTCTGGTGCAAGCGGATTTCAGTCGTAATAAGTAAGAAGATTAAGTATAATAATATTAAACACTAGCATATGCAACCCGTCAAAAATTATGGCTAACCATCTAGATAGATATGCACACACATGCACACCTACACCCTCTCAGCAGGGTATGGCTACTCACTACCTCGCCCATACCCGGGGGACAGGGAGAGACCGAGTGGTTGTACATCTGGTAATGACACTGAGCGTGAGCGGGAAGAAATATTTATGTATATATTTAAATATTTGTTTATATACCCAGACTCTTTTTATTTCTTATATAGAGAAGATTGCCAATCCCACCTGCCTCCATGAAAAATAAAGTAAATGGCGAGAAGTAAAATGGAATAAAAAAAAATAGTAATGAGAGAATTATCGAAATAAATCCAAAGTTTTTTTTAAAACTGATGGAAACTAAAGATTAAAATACATTTAACCCGAAAAGGAGTTTAAGTAAGAAAGAATTTTATAATAGAATATTATGTTAAATCACTACAATTTGTCATTTGTCAAAATAAACGTAAAAACCGTAAAATTAATAATTTATCAAACAAGAGAAAAAGTTTAGAAAACAATTTAAATACAGTATAAAAAACAGTTCACAATAAAAAAGATAAAAATAAAATAGTATCAATAAGTTTAAACCAATAAAGATCTTAGAAGTTCCTCAACAATTGATTAATAGCAAACGAATATTTTTCATTGACTCCTAATTGAACAAAGACAGTCCCTTATTTTCTTTAGCTCTACATCTCTTTCAACTTCAACATAAAATATCTAAACGTATTTACAAATTGAATTCCCACCAGGAATAGATATTCATGTATGAGTAAAAGGAAGAAAAACATGTTGAAAGAAATCCTCATGTGTCTTCAAAGGTAATGGAGTCTCGAAGTGTTTGTTGACATGGAACTGTTCTTTTCACTGGACTAGAACGAGGTCAATGTTTACATGGCATCGTTCGTTATAGCGATATCTACTGAGATGTAAAGTCCTTCCTTTTATTATTTTATATTTATGTTTATACTGTTAGGTATTCCTTAGCTAGATTTATATACTGTACATATTTACTATATTTATCCAATAACAACAACAACAAATACACCTGCTTATAGTCAACTGCAAAACAAAGGCGTCTGATATGTCATTATTCATGTCTGGGGTTTGGCCAGTTTTCATCATCACGCTGTCCAGTGCGGATTGGTGATGGAGGAAGTTTTCTGCCTGATAACTCACAGC
>NC_090758.1:9788394-9793394 GCF_036898095.1 Palaemon carinicauda
CAGAATTCTAACTCCTGGAGCGAGTATCCCTCGTGAAAGGGATATCGCGACATATCAGAGGACGTATTCTTGACACGCCACATGGCAATCTGCATCCTGGACAGAGATTTCGTCTCGCAGGAGGGATTGGCAAGAAACGAATTCGGGAAAGAAAAAGGGGAGCCGCTCCCAAGGCTTCCCTATCCTCCGATTCGTATGCGTGCCTGGCGCCAATCCTGGCGCCATCTGTATTCCTTTTTGCGTAGCTTAACAACTTGGTGTTTTTTCCTGTTTTTCTCGCAAATCTTGGATTTATTCTACTTTTCATGGCTTCTCCGTCTTCGTCGGCCTCTGATAAGTTGAGTATAATGTCTTTTATGTACAAATGTAGGTTCTTGGTAAATTTTGAATGATTAATAGGATTAATCTTTGATACAAGAGCCGTAGCCTACCAGAGGCGTCCTGGACACTGTCGATCGCTAGGTATGAGTTTAGTTAGTCAGAGCGACATTCCTGGTTGTTTTGCTTTAATAAATTTTAGCTATTTAGCATTACATAGGATTTCCTTTCGTGCTTAGTATTATTTTGGCGAAGTATTCGCCATTCTGGCCTACGCTAGGCCATGTAGCCTAGTCGTTTGGTCCTAGTACTTCATGCATGATTTTGGTTTTTCCGAGTGTAATAAAAATTTTATTGAAGCTTTAGGCTATGTTTTATACATTTAAGACTGTGTGGAATATTTCCAAGATAGTATACGAGTGAGTTTCGGTGATTTAGGTAATCGATTCTCTTGGTGCCTAGGCTAAGTTGATTATGGAGCCTTAGTATATTTTATCATACTCCCCGGTTGCTTTCTTTTCTTCGGAGAAGGTATGCAATCCCTTTCCCTCTGTTTAAGCCTTGGGCTTATCCCTAGGTGGTTTTTTTCCGAATTTATTTTCGATAAAACTATACTGGGGTGTTACTGTACCTTCCTGTTCCTGTAGTATGGTTCAAAGAGGGACAGAACAACAGAGTTTTTTAGTCTGAGTCTGTGTTTGTCTGGCTTGGGGCAGAGTCTCCCTCGCTGGCCTGACACAGACAAAGGGGGCTTAGCCTCCTTAGGTCACTACCGAAGGTTTCTGTGGATATGATTCCTTCTTTTGTGATCTACCAGACTACTCCTTGTTGCTGTTCTCGGGGGAGGATAAGTTTCTTTCCCTGGGAGTAGCAACACTATCTTGTGTAGTTGCCGGCCGGCAGCCATTGCCGGGCGACATTGGCTGTTGCCGGCCGGCAGTTGCTGCCGGCCGGCACATGCATTTGAACCAGAGTGCTGCCGCCTTATAGCTGTTAAGTAGTATACTTTAAAGCTAGTTATGGTGTGTGCCGGCCGGCACGCATCCCCTTATACTGTACTAGTATTCTTCAGTATAACATATACAGTAAGAAGAAAACTATGGTAAAGGTTTTGGTACAGCACTGTGTGTTCTAACACTATTGTGTTTTCTTGCACATCCCTTTGCTGTTGCCCTACAGATAGGAAAGTGAGTTCTTTCCTGTCTATTATCCAGGATTTTCAAATCATTGCTTAGGTGTGAGCTCCACCTGTTTCCTCTGGAAACCTTGCATTGGTTACTCTAGAAGAGATTAACCATTTGATTTTATTATCTGGAAGGCTACAACAATGGGTTGTGAGGGAAACACAAGTGTGTGTCTTTCCTTTCTGAATTGTTATGCTATACTATGCATATCCAGTGATACATAGTTCACTTGATACTCATGGAAATTTCTTCTCTTTACAGAAGGACACTCCGAAGTGCGGAAGTGCTTTCTGTAACGTCCGCAGCAAGAACCTCTGCGGACATGAGTTTTGTAGGAGGCACGCAGCATACGCTGTCTCCAAGGATGATCTCCGGTATTGGGACCCTCAGGTATGTACTGTGTGCACTAACCTGATTACTGAGACCTTTGATTCCCCTAGGACGGAGGAATCAATGGATATAGCTAGGAAGAAGCTTCGTACCTGGGTAAGGGGCTTCCAAAATAACACTTCTGGCCCTTATCTTCCAAGTGAGAAGATGAGGGCGTATCTTTTCCCTAAGGCATCAGCTGATGCAGTGATTCCCCAGCCTCAAGAGGAGATCCCCTAAGTTCAGATCCAGGTGGATGCTTTAGTCGCGGTCGCGATGCAAGACATCCAGTTAGATGACAGGATGTCTGATGTGGACGAGTGTCTGGAGGAAGACCTCCTGGCAGAAGCCCAGGATGAAGTTCAAGCCCCAGACGTTGTAGAGGTAGACGTCGACGAGGTGTCGGCTACTCCGGTTCAGATTCCGGAGCCTATTCCCTCAACATTGGCCGGTCTCCCAGTAGAGCTGGGACAGGCCCCTCTCTTCTATTGTTGGAATGATCCAACAAATGCAGAAGGAGAATCAGGAGAAGGCGGCTGCAATGGAACTGCGAATGCAGTGCCTTGCAGAATCACATGGGCCCCAGAAAAAGCTCAATGTGAAAGACCTTCCCTTGTGCTCAGATGCTAACCCATGGAGGTATGCTGAGCACATGCCGATGACGACTGGAAAGATCGTCATCTCGGATAAGCTGGGCTCAGTTCCCCTGGAGGAGGTGGAATTCTGGCCCAGCAAGGCATCATATCCGGACTGTTATGTCCGGCTGAGGAAGGAACCAGCTTCAAAAGAGGAGACAGAGCCAAAGGAGGTCATAGTGATGGACCATGCTAAGGCTCAAGCTCTACTTTCATCCTCGATGAAAGAGAGGGGCTTCTCTAACTCAAAGGTAGCCGCATTGAACAGGAAGCTCCCTTCCTTTGTGTCCTCGCCTACTAGAGCCTTCCCCTTTTTACAGAAAGGGTTTCTGGCTGTACTAAAAGCAGTCGAGGCCGGCAAGCCTTGCCCCTCCCTAGAGGAGTGTAAACCCTTGTCACTGGCCCTGCCTATGGACCACAAAGACTGGAAGGACGTCCATCTTACGTTCTCAGTTGGAAAGTTGGAGGCTGATATTGCCGGACGTCAGTTCGGCGAGGACCTCCCTAAGCTGTCTGACTTTCTTTTGCGAAGAGAGTTCGTTACAAAAGAAAGACTGACTGCCTCAATGTCTCTTCAGACTACTCTCGAGACGATGGCAAGTGACCCCAAGGTCCATGAAATGTTCATGGTAGTGGCCAAGACTCATCTGGCCACAGTGACGAAGGACCTTTATGGCTTCGTCAAGGCAAGGAGAGCTTGTAGGGAGTTCGTGTTTACCTCGGCTACGGTGAGGCACGAGCCAAGGAAACTAATCTCCTCCAACATTTGGGGAAAAGACCTTTTCCCTACCGACTTGGTCAAAGAAGTTGTTGATAAGGCCGCCTTGGAGAATAGAAACCTTCTCCAGAAGTGGGGCCTGTCTATCAAAAGAAAGTCTTCCCCGGATGAGGGTCCTCAACCAAAGAGGAAGACTATGAGGACTAGGCTACCGTCTCGGCCAGCCAAGCCTGTTAGACAGCAACAGCAACTGCAATTGCCATTGCCCCCAGTGCCCCCCAGTGCCCCAGATCGTGGCACAAACCCCGACCACTTTTCAGTGGGTACCCCAGGCCGTGTCGACACAGTCCACGGCATTCACCCCAGCGTTCGAAGGGCAGTCTACTTCCTTGCGAGCAAAGCCTAGAGGAGCAGCCAGAGGCTCGTCTAGACGCCCCTCAAGGGGAAGGGGATTCAGGGGTGGTCGTGGTCAGGAAGGCAAGACCTCAGGACGGCAGTCCAAGTGAGGTGATACCGGTAGGAGGGAGACTTCTGAAATTTCGGGATCGATGGACCTTCGATCCCTGGGCCCACAGCCTACTTAAGAATGGACTGGGCGGGAGCTGGTACAGCACTCCACCCCCGTGCCTTCGGTTTTTTCCAACACTCCACCCCTGTTATGGAGGAGTACGTTCAAGAACTGTTGGAGAAAAAAGGTGATCCGAAGGGTGAAGCCCATCAATTTCTAAGGGAGGCTGTTTTGTGTTCCCAAGAAAGACTCGGAAAAGCTCAGAGTCATTCTGGACTTGTCGCCACTCAACAAGTTCATAGTGAATTGCAAATTCAAAATGCTAACACTGCAACACATAAGGACCTTACTGTCCAAGAGGGCATATTCCGTCTCTATAGACTTGTCAGACGCCTATTGGCACATTCCAATTAGCCATCGACTCTCCCCCTACCTAGGGTTCAGGCTACAACGAAGACTATACGCCTTCGGAGCCATGCCATTCAGGCTAAACATAGCCCCAAGGATTTTTACGAAGCTTGCGAGCGTAGCTCTCAAACAATTACGCCTAAAGGGAATTCAGGTAGTAGCCTACCTGAACGACTGGTTGGTGTGGGCAGCATCCGAGATAGAATGCTTGCAAGCTTCCAGTCAAGTGATCCAGTTCCTAGAGTACCTAGGCTTCAAGATCAACAGAAAAAAGTCTCGACTTTCTCCATCTCAAAAGTTCCAGTGGCTGGGAATCCACTGGGACCTTTTGTCACACCGTTTCTCCATCCCGGCGAAGAAAAGGAAGGAGATAGCGGGTTCTGTCAAGAGACTTCTAGATTCCTAAAGGATATCAAGACGCGAGCAGGAGAGGGTACTGCGCTCTCTCCAGTTTGCTTCGGTGACAGACCCAGTGCTAAGAGCACAGCTAAAGGATGCAATCGGAGTTTGGAGAAGTTATGCATCAAACGCGTGAAGAGATCTGAGAAGACCAGCCGCTTCGGCTAAGTACTCTTCTCAGGCCTTGGTCCCAAGCCAGACATCTAAAGAAGTCGGTTCTTCTTCAGCCACCTCCCCCGTCGGTGACGATTCACTCAGACGCCTCGAAGGAGGGATGGGGAGGTCACTCTCATCGGAAAAAAGTCCACGGGACTTGGTCCAAGCTATTCAAGACCTTTCACATAAAACTTTCTAGAAGCTAGGGCAGTGCTCTTTATCTTAAAGAAAGTCTCCCCGCGTCACTTGATCCACATAAGGTTGGTGATGGACAGCGAGGTAGTTGTGAGATACTTGAATCGACA
>NC_090758.1:9808394-9813394 GCF_036898095.1 Palaemon carinicauda
GTATATATAAATATATATATATATATATATATATATATATATATATATATATATATATATATATATATATATATATATATGTATATATATATATATATATATATATATATATATATATATATATATATAGTGTATAAATATGTATATATAGTGTATATATTGCATATACATACACATATATATACAGTATATATATATATATATATATATATATATATATATATATATATATATATATATATATATATATATATATATATATATATATATATATATATATATATATATATATATATATATATATATATATATATATATATATATATTTATATATATATATAAATATATATGTTGGGGGTGTTCCTGGGAGGTTGGGAAGGAAACACAATCTTGAAATTAATGTAAGTTCTATTGAGAAGGTGCAATATAAGAGTTAAATACAACAGGCAGGAAATACGTCTGCCTTGGGTGACGAACGAAAATACAAGCATATTGTGTGATGCCCCAAGGCTGGAAAGTACATTGTTGCCATATCTTCGGGGCGTTGCCAAACTTAATAATGAAATAGACATCTATGCATAATAACATTATAATATGATGCATATACACATGAATACATAGGGGGTGTATTTATTTACAAGAGACATATAATAAATGAGACATAATAAATGGGAAACATAATAAATGGGAAACATCATACATTGCTTTAGGTATGATAATATATTAACGTCAGTTAATGTAACGGTCTCACATTTTATATATCTACACCTCCCTCCCCCCTCGCGCTCGTAGTTCCATTCTCGAGCGAATTCTTTCTAATGAGCCTTTGAGATCTTCGTGGGAACACTAGGGGGTTAGAGACTAAGGACCTTTCTATGTCCGTGCAAGGGGCCACAGGTAAATGGGGGAGGGGGTCAACACCAGGTGTTGGCACTGGACGTAGAAAGCGGCGGTTACGCCACCAAACTCGGCCACTGGGAAGACGCACCTCATAGTCCCGTGATTTGCCAAAACCCATGACAACGCCAACCTTTTCCCATCGATGTGATGTCGGGTCTTGGATCCTTACTGTCTGACCTATTTCCAACTTGGGAAGTGGGCGGGCATGTTGATCGTATTGTTGTTTTACTTGTTCGGCACGGGCAGCTGCACGGCGGTCACAGTCCTCAGACTTGGCTTGCCATTCCTCTGAAAAAGACTGTGGATGAGCAGGTACACAGGTACGGAGTGGGCGGCCATACAAAATCTGTGCTGGAGAGCGGCCTGTGAAGTTTGGAGTATTACGCAGTTCCAAAAGGCCTCGATTAAATTCTTCGCAGTCAATATTGCCAGAAGGTGCTGTCTTCAGAATTAAGTGCTTAATGGCTTTTACAGAAGCTTCTGCATGGCCATTGGACTGCGGGTAATGTGGTGACGACATGATATGGTGGACACCCCATCTCATCATGAAATCTTGGAAGTCTTTGCTGGCGAATTGAGGGCCACCATCGGTCCTGAGACGAAGGGGAACACCGACTTCCCTGAAGTAACGACAGAAGATACGTATGGTGTTGGAAGCAGTAGTGTCTCCTTTACATGGTACCACAACAGGCCACCCAGAGAGTCGATCGGTTACAACGAGGAATGACTTCCCAGCGACACTGAAAACGTCAGCTGAGACAGACTCAAAAGGCCTCGTAGGGTGATCATCATTCAATAAGGGTTCCTGCTGAAGGCTAGGCTGCAACATTTGGCATGATTCACAAGCTCTGACAGTACTGGTGATGTCTGAATCAATTCCCGGCCAAAAAACAGTCTGTCTTGCACGTCGCTTTGTGGCTTCCACTCCTCGATGGCTATCATGTAGACGAGCGAGAGTACGACGGCGGAGGGCAGCAGGGACAACAATTCTTGCTCCGTAGAGAACCAGATCACCATCAGTTGAGAGGTTTTCCCTTAATTTCCAGAAAGGGAGTAACGACTGGTGTTGGTTATAACGGCTTGATGGAAATCCTGAAGTCACACAATTCACAAGACGGGTATACGATGAATCAGCTCTTGCTGCAGCTCGGAGTTCCTGAAGTGTCCTATCTGCATCTTGGGGCGTAGAATCTTCTTCGGCGATGACAGCATTGACATTGACGATATACCTGACGTGTGTTGCAACATCAGCGCAAGTGATATCATCTTCTGGAGTAGGCTGACTGACTGGAGCTCGAGATAAGGCATCTGGAATGCTGAGCTGCTTTCCAGCTTGCCACACTGCTGTGAATAGGTACGGTGAAATCTTTTCCTTGAGACGCTGAAGGCGAGGATTCTCCACTGCATCAAGTGTATAATGATTGAGAATTGGGATGAGTGGCCGGTGATCAGTCATCAGGGTAAAATGCTGAAGACAAGCTAGATACAATCTACACTTAGACATAGCCCACACCACAGCTAACAATTCTAACTCTATAGTAGCGTAGCGGGACTCGGCATCTGTGAGGAAGCGGGAGCCACATTGAACTAGGCGAAGTCTGCCATTACTATGGTCCTGTAGAAGGGCGTATCCAATTCCATATAGGCGAGAGGCGTCAGTCTGGAGGATTACCGGCAATGCAGGATCAAAGGAGGCAAGGACTGGGGGGCTTACCAAGGCGGCCTTGACTCGACGAAATGCATCGTCATGATCAGGAGTCCAAACGAATGCTCTCTTGGGGCTCATCAGAGGTCGTAGGGGCTGAGCTGTAGCAGCAATATCAGGGGTAAATTCAGCCAACTGGTTCACTAAACCCATGAATGATCGAAGGTCAGTCAAATTGGTAGGAGTTGGAAAGTCCAAGATTGCACTGACTTTGCCAGGATCAGCTGCTATACCCTCTTCTGAGAGCTGATATCCACAAAAGGACACTTGAGATGCAGCAACCACAAACTTGTCTCTATTGAGAGTAATCCTGAATTTACGGCATTGAAGAAGCATCTCGTAGATTTGTTGAAGATGAGTGAAGTAATCTTCATCCGAAAGAAGTATGTCATCCACGACCTTTACACAGTTCTGCATTCCTTGAAGAGCCATATCACCGCGGAGACAGAAGGCATCCCCTGTAGCTGCAAAACCCATTGGGCCTCTGCAATGCTTGAAACGGCCGTACGGTGTAATGAAGGTTGTCAAGTGTTGGTCCTCTTCAGCAAGTGCCATCTGCCAATATCCACATAAGGCATCTGCTGTAGTGAAATACCTTGCCTTCGAATTAACACTACGGATGGCAGCGAACGGAGTTGGAGAAGGGTGGGTTGGTCGGGACACTTGGCTATTGAGCTTAGTGAGGTCAACAGTGATACGGACACCTGAGTCCTTAGCTACTACGACAAGTGGATGGCACCATTCTGAAGGTTCATCACCGGCAGGCTTGATAATTCCTTGGGTTACCATGGAGGCGAGTTCTTCCTTAACTTGGTCGCGGAAAGCAAAGGGTATCTGGCGTGGAGTGTGGACAGCAAAGGGTACTGCACCCTCCTTGAGGTGGATCCTCATTGGAGGACCGGTCATCGGCTGGAGTGGTGTTGTCTTGAGGTCTTCTTTGGTGACGAGAACATCCTTGAACTCCCGTAGAAAAAATTCTCTTGCCTCAGTAGGGGATGTGGTAGCAGAAAGGGGCAATTCCTTGCATCTTTTGACATGCTTAACTTCCAATATTGGCTTGGGAAAGTCAGGAGAAATAATTGCTAATTCCTTACAGTGGCTGTAAGACAGCAATGGTGTTTGAACACCGTCATGAACCTGTATAACAGCAGAACAGGACTGCTTACCCAGAGTAAGAGTGGCTTGGAAGGTACCCAAAGCAGGTGTCATGGCTGAACCGTCGGCAGTTAGAGTTACAGTTGTAGGAAATGGCTTCAAACTACTCCTAGGTATCTTCAGTAGGTCAAGATGCTGGGGTCCTACCACGGAGACTTCGGCGCCTGTGTCAGGTAACATCTGAATTCGGGATGTAACATCTCCATATGTTAGAAGAACACAGACAGGCTTAGGCGACTTGCCGAAAGTTTCGACTCGACGACAGCTGGACTTCTTTACGACCTTTGATTTACCTGACGATGGGGTAGCTTTGTCACTTGAAGAGCCACCCTGTGTACTGTCATTTCTCTTTGTCTTACAGTATTTATCGTAATGTCCCACACGGTTACAAACTCGGCACTGTGCTGCATTGGCTGGGCACTTAGGAGTCCTGTCCCAGTGACCTCGTCGACCGCAGTTCTTGCAGCTGCTTTCTAGGGCTGGGCAAACTTCGGAAGAATGGTGGGTACGTGCACAACACTGGCATGGAGTGGCTGGTTTGGGTGGTGGGGTTGAGGAATGATTTTTACCACCTCCCTTCTGTTTCTTGTACGTTGAAACAACACGTAGCTGGGAGGTTGGTGCTCGAATGGCAGAAGTAGCCTTCCTGGCCGCCTCATATGAGCGACAAGTATTGACCACCTCCTGTAGTGAAGCTGTTGCATCAAGAGAGATGAGTTTCTGGACGAGTTCTCCATCCCTGATACCCATGAGAATTATCATCTTCATTTGAGTTTCTTCACACACTGATGAATTCCCCGGACAGACGTCCACCTCTTCAGCTATATGCTTAAGTCGCACGTAAAAATCTGAAAAAGATTCTCCCTCAAACTGCTTACAACTTAAGAGTTCTCTTCGACGTAGGGCTTCGTTGCGTAGACTTTTCACGTGATCCTGCAGCTCATCTAAGACCTCTTCTACTGTCTTGTCTGTGCTGGGTGGAATATCCAGGGTGTGCTCCAAGATCCTCTGCGTCTCGAGAGTGAGGCACATTCTAAGCTGGATGAGTTGCTTCTCTCTAGGTAACTTGGATAAATCCACCATGATAGAATAATCTTCCCATCGACGTCTCCATTCTCGAAAAACTTGAAAACTGGCATCTGCTTGAAGGGGAGGCGGGTTCTGGGTGATAGCTTTTTGAGGGGCAGGTATTACTGATGAACTTGAAGATGAAACAGTAGGTACTGACGATGTAGACGAT
>NC_090758.1:9823124-9830624 GCF_036898095.1 Palaemon carinicauda
ACCCCTAGTTGAAAATGTAGCATGTTATAAGCCCAAGGGCTCTGACAGAGATAATATCCCAGTGAGGAAAGGAAATAAAGAATTAGGGAAATTTTTTAAACTACTAGGGATGTAATTAACAATTCAAGTATAATGTTTTAAACAGCAGAATAATTAAAATGAATCTTTGATATATATAAACTATAAAAACTTGAAAAAACCACGAGGATGGGAATTAAGATAGAAAAGTGTACTCGGGTGCACCCTCAAGCAAAAGAACTCTAATTCAAAACAGTGGAGAATTTTACCAAATGAATGCCCTTATGCAATTAAACAATTTCTTTCTTTTGTGTTAGAGAGATTTTAACCAAAATGAACGTACCCATATAAACAAAATCCTCTCCCACACGCAAAAATCCTGTTTCTTGACAAAAGCAATTTATAAATGAAAAGAAGAAAAAAAAAAATTTCCTTTGGGAAAAGTAATTTGTGAAAAGCTGCCTCTGACATAAAGTTGTTTCCAAGAAGTTTTTGAATTGTCTAACCGAGATACAGAGGATATCATCTTTTATTATTCAATCGGAGATTTTTCCCTTGATATATTCAGAGTCCCTTCTCTCTCTCTCTCTCTCTCTCTCTCTCTCTCTCTCTCTCTCTCTCTCAAAATTCAAACTTACTATCTTAGATTCTTCATTATCATCATTATCATCATCTCCTACGATTATTGACGCAAAAGGCCTCGGTTAGATTTCACCAATCGTCCTTATCTTAAGCTTTTAATTCAATACTTCTCTATACATCATCGCCTACTTTCCGCTTCATAGTCCTCAGCCATGTAGGCCTGGGTCTTCCAACTTTTCTAGTGCCTTGTAGATCCCAGTTTAATGTATTTGACTCTTCGTAGGTGATTTAATTCATTTATTTATAATAATCAAAACTGCAAACAAGCAGACAGAAAAACAGAATTTCATCTCCTTGTATACCCCCCTCTCTCTCTCTCTCTCTCTCTCTCTCTCTCTCTCTCCTCTCTCTCTCTCTCTCTCTCAAATTACAGTCTTTAAATCTTCGTAGACGATTCATTTGAATTAGTTTATGATAATTAAAAATACGGAGAGAGAGAGAGAGAGAGAGAGAGAGAGAGAGAGAGAGAGAGAATCCTTCTCTTCCCTCCTCCTCTCTCTTTCCTTCTTCTTCTTTTTCTTCTTCTTCCATTAAGAAATAAAAGAGCGAAACTTCAGAGGCTGAAATACATGCTGAGAACTTGGCCGACTCCTTGGCGTTCAAAATCGACACTTTTGCTTTTACCAAAACATTTCATTTTTTTGGTCCTTTTGGTATCATGGAGTAATTTAGCACTTATGCATACTTATGATACCCAAGGCTGTGTCATTTTAGAATTTTTATTTCTCTCTGAAATCTTTAATATAATTTTTATATTTTGAGAACCAAAAATTGTCCATTTTCATTCTCTCTAATATCATGAATTCTTTTGGCAATTGTGCATAGGGATCCTACATAATGTTGGCTGGTCTTTTGGAGTGATTATTTTATTCTAAAACTTGTAATTTATTCATATCTTTATCATTTACTCAATTATTCATTTCCCTATTCATTGTTTATTCATTTATGTATATATTCATTAGCTTATATGTTTATATACTGATTGAGTTATTCATTAAATAACTAGTTTGAATTAAGATATCCTCAAGACGTTATTATTATTATTATTATTATTATTATTATTATTATTATTATTATTATTATTATTATTATTATTATTATTATTATTATTATTATTATTATTATTATTACATGCTAGGCTACAACCTTAGTTGGAAAAGCAGGATGCTATAAACCCAAGTTATCCAACAGGGTAAAATAGCCCAGTGACGAAAGGAAATGATAAAATAAATAAACTATATGAGAAGTAATGATCAATTAAGATAAAATATTTCAAGTACAGTAGAAACATTAAAACATCTTCCATTCATAAACTATAAAATGAGACTATATGTCAGCCTGTTCAACATCAAAACATTTGCTTCGAGCATAAAATTTCTAAGTCTGTATGAATGATTAAGACAAGGAATACATATTTAATTATTACAGCAACATCACAGTTTGACTTTTGACCTGTGAGAAATTCATGATTTGCATTTTCTATCTATTTCTGATGGCAGAATCTTTTGGAAGAATATATATGAAATGAGCCAAGTCTTTGATTTCATGGTCGAATTGTTCAGTATTAGGTTTCTGTATCAAAGAGAATACATCATGACGTAATTAACATTACAAATAATTTTGTATTAAATGGCTATTGTATTTCAAGTAATTTCTACTTCTGATTTTTATAAATATATTTTGAAATTATTATCTAATACGTCTTAATTATATTTTAAAAAACTACTTAAACCCCTTCAATTTATTTATTTAAAAAAATCTATTAAGAATTAGTTATCCAAAATATGTTGACAAAGAGTTTCAATAAACACTGTAATTCTCTGACCATTGTTTTCAACCACAAAATACCTGAAATTATTATTATTAATATTATTATCATTATTATTATTATTATTATTATCATTATTATCATTATTATTTATTATTATTATTATTATTATTATTATTATTATTTCAATAGCTAAGCCAGCACTCTAGTTGGAAAAGCATTATGTTACAAGCCCAAAGGATCCAACAGGGAAAATTGCCCAGTGAGGAAAGTAGATAAGGATATAGATAAACTACAAGTGAAGTAATAAACAATTAAAACAGAATATTTTAAGATCAGTAACAACAATCAAGTAAATCTTCCATATATAGACTATAAAAAAATAGAATTATGATAGCCTGTTCAACATAAAAAAATCTGCCACAAGTTTGAACTATTGAAATCTGTATAGATACTTAAGACAATGAATACTTATCTAATATTTACAGAAACATTATAGTTTGACTTTTTGCCTGTAAGAGATATGTGATTTGCATATTTCATTTCTTTGTGATGGCAGAAAAATACCCCGGGTAAGGAAAGTAAATAAGGAAATAGATAAACTACAAGAGAAATAATGAACAATTATGATAATTTAAAAACAGTAACATCATTTAAATAGATATTTTGTTGAACTCGTTTATAAAACTCTCTCTCTCTCTCTCTCTCTCTCTCTCTCTCTCTCTCTCTCTCTGGAATATATATGTAAAATAAAATATTTTTCGTGTCTTTACAACGTCCCTCCATTGAACTCGTTTACAAAACTCTCTCTCTCTCTCTCTCTCTCTCTCTCTCTCTCTCTCTCTCTCTCTCCAGCTTGCCGAGCTTACATGAAATCTATATTCATAGGATATTTCTAAAACGAAAAAAGGGATAAAAACAGCGTGAGATTGGCAGATGTTATTTTTGCCATTGAAATAAAATGTTGAATAATAATAATAATAATAATAATAATAATAATAATAATAATAATAATAATAATAATAATAATAATAATAATAATAATAATAATTACCGCCCCTTATATAATAAAGAGCTTGTGTTTGGCTATACATATGAATAGTAATATACATTTCTTTCCTGTCACGCTGAGTGGCATTGCCAGAAGTATAGCTACTCGGTCTCTCTCAGTCCCTTGTGTAGGGGGAGAGAGTAGTCATACGCTGGTGAGGGAGAACTACAGCTGTCCTGTTGTAGTTAGAAAAGGGGGGAGGGGTGGAGGGAAGGGTTTGAATATGTGTATCTTTTTTGACGGACAGCTTATACTAGTAATAATGATAAATAGAGAAAGAAAAAAGGAGAAGAAAATGGAATATGGATAAAAGATTGGTGAGGCCGATGGGGGAGTGGCAACTTGTTACACATAGTTACACCATCTTCGAATAAGATACGAATAAATAAAGGAGAGAATATCTGAAATAAGGAAGAAGAAAGAGAATGAAAACTCATGTACCAGAAATTATTCAAAAATTCATCTAGGCATTTCTCATTCATACATTGAATAATATGTTTTACTAGGGTCCATATTCATATCTTAATTCAGTAATTCATTTCCTGTCTATATCTTCATCGAGTTCTTTAATTTTGTTTAGATCTGCAACAAAAATATATACATTTTATAAATAACAACATCATCATCTCCTCCTACGCCTATTGACGCAAAGGGCCTCGGTTAGATTTTCGTCAGTCGTCTCAATCTTGAGTTTTTAAATCAATACTTCTCCATTAATTCATCTCCTACTTCACGCTGCATAGTCCCTCAGCCATATAGGCCTGGGTCTTCTAACTCTTCTAGTGCCTTGTGTGGGGCCAGTTGAATGTTTGGTAAACTAATCTCTCTTGGGGGAGTGCATCTCCAGAGATTTAGAACCGGAGGAAAAATATATCTTTTTTACATCATAGTGAATATGTTCTGATACATTTTTCCTTTCCCAATAAGTCTAAAGCTTTGTTGACAATAAACTGAAATAAAGGACCCATACAGTTTCCTAAAAGTTTATTAAATTCATTTTGATAAAATTCCATTTCACCCATAAATGACAAAAAAACCGAAGCCATGACCATTAATCTAATATATTTCATGAGATTCAATACATCCATTTTTTCATGACTGTATCACGTATTCCCAAATATATCCTCAAAATACTTTTTATGGCTGAAGGAAATATTTTTCAATAAACTTTTCAATATAAGGCAATACAAGTTATCACCAATACTTCCATAGTTTATGACATTTTTCAATACATTTCAATAAATTTACTTTACAGAAGATGAACCTGAATGTGATATAAATATTGCCGTAACTGCATGAATGAGTCATTTGGACAATTGCATTGCAATATTTGGCACAAAGGCCTTTGCCCTGGCGATGTTGCAATGATGAAATTATATGATATTCATTTTAAATGAACAATTATGCATAGCATTTTACATAAGTGTAGTTGGGTGTAAGATAAAAAATCTCTCTCTCTCTCTCTCTCTCTCTCTCTCTCTCTCTCTCTCTCTCTCTCTCTTCCCTCAATAGGATAATGTTATTGTTTAAGAATTAAAAACTCAGACTAAAATTTAATTTTAAGATACTAGAATTTTTTTAGTTAACAACAACAACAACAATAATAATAATAATAATAATAATAATAATAATAATAATAATAATAATAATAATAATAATAATAATAATAATAACAATAAAAATATTAAGAACAACAACAACAATGACAATGACAATGTCAATTCTGCTTATGGATTCCAATTCGTCTTATCTCAAGGGATTTAAAATTCCTGGAATTACTTCTGGAAGGATTGAGAAAGCCCTGATTGAATTCCAGATTCCAGACCATTTCAGGATATGCTAATTATCAAGAGAGGAATCATAATGTTATTCATTAAAGGTTTAAAGGCCGTTCATGAATGACAGAGGCAAAGGACAGTGACAATGCCCTATCAAGCAGGACAATGCCCTAAAAGACTGACCATAATATACATATGATCAACGCTCAAACTCCTCTCCATCCAAGCTAGGGCTTAGGAGGACCAGACAATGGCTGCTGATGACTCAGCAGATAGACCAATAGGCTACCCATACCCCCAATCATTAGCTCACAAGGATGGTGAGGTTGCAGCGACCAAAGAAACTGAAGAGTTTAAGCGGGACTAGAACCCCAGTCCGGCGTTCAGCAGTCAGGGACGGTACCACAACCCATTAGGGAAGAAAAAGACTTTGAAGGACTTTCTCTAAGGATCTGGAGTCCTTCATTCGGTGGGCCGAGATGCTATTGAATATGATCATCATGATAATGATAATAATAATAATGCAAAAATCAGAATTTCATTAAAAATTAGTTCATAATAATTATAATGATAATGAATAATGATAACGATAACGATAACGATAACGATAATGATAACGATAATGATAATGATAATGATAATAATTAGAACAATTAAAATAAAATTGCAAAATGTATCAAAATTTGATGACCAAAATCGTTTATAAATTACCGTACATCACCAGAACGAGTTTTGCAAGAGCCACTGTTTACAATAATACATATTCCATCACAAGAGAAATCTCAAAATTGATCTATTGTTCCTCCTGCTTCTATTGTCTATTCTATCATGAACCCCTTAGGCCATTATGTGTTGCAATTACACCTGTTATCAGAGCCAGAACTAGAGCCATAAATAGAGCCACAACTAGAGCCATAACTAGAGCCATACGTAGAGCCATAGGTAGAGCCACAACTAGAGCCATAAATAGAGCCAAACTAGAGCCATAGGTAGAGCCACAACTAGAGCCATGACTAGAGCCATAACTAGAGCCATAAGTAGAGCCATGACTAGAGCCACAACTAGAGCCATGAGTAGAGCCATAAGTAGAGCCAAACTAGAGCCACAACTAGAGCCATGACTAGAGCCATAACTAGAGCCCTAAGTAGAGCCACAACTAGAGCCACGACTAGAGCCACAACTAAAGCCACAACTAGAGCTATGACTAGAGCCAGGACTAGAGCCATGAGTAGAGCCAGAACTAGAACCAGAACTAGAGCCATAAGTAGAGCCACAACTAGAGCCATAAATAGAATCACAACTATAGCCATAATTAGAGCCACAGAGTCAGCTATTAAAGGTTTAAAATCCCACTCATGAATGTGTGAAGGCAATGGACAGTGACATTGCCCTAGCAAGCTAAACAATGCCTCAGGGACTCACCATATAAACATATTACTATTAGTATTACTTGCTAAGCTACAACCCTAGTTGGAAAAGCAGAATGCTATAAGCCCAGAGGCTCCAACAGGGAAAGTAGCCCAGCGAGGAAAGGAAACTAGGAAAAATAAAATATTTTAAGTGCAGTAAAAACATTAAAATAAATATTCCCTATATAAACTATAAAAACTTTAACGAAACAAGACGAAACATAATTTGATAGAATAGTGTGCCCTAGTGTAACCCTCAAGCAAGAGAAGTCTAACCAAAGACGGTGGAAGACTATGGTAGAGAGGCTATGGCACTACTCAAGGACTAGAGAACAATAGTTTGATTTTGGACTGTCTGTTTTTTAAAGGTTTAAAAAGCCACTCGTGAATGGCAGAGGCAGTGTCATTGCCCTAGCAAGCTGAGCAATGCCTTAGAGACCGACCATATATGCATACGATTAGCACACAAGCCCCCTTTCCTCACTAGGCTATTTTCCTTGTTGGGACCCTTGAGTTCGTAATAACCAGCTTCTCAAACTGAGGTTATAGCTTATAAAGTAATAATAATAATAATAATAATATAATAATAATAATAATAATAATAATAATAATAATAATAATAATAATAATGATAATAATAGGCTAAAGATATAATTCAGGACATTCAGTTAGGAGATCATAAAAAATGAACAATGTACCTTTTCATTAATAATTCAATTGATAATATATCTATTATCATTTCTATACATTTATTTTGGAAGAGATAACAAAAGCTTATTGTTTCATGCAAGTCAAAGTCCTAACGTTTTTAGCTCAGTTTAAAATAGATTGAAT
>NC_090758.1:9835624-9838124 GCF_036898095.1 Palaemon carinicauda
CATCCGTTTAACTAATTACATAAATTGCGTAAATTAGAGACAATTATGGTAATTGAGTCGTGAAATTTAAAGAATCAATGTAGTTTCCAACTCACGAATGCGTCAATTATAAAAATCACTGTGATTATTAAATGGCACAATCCCGGATAAGAGAAGAGGGTTGTGATTTATGGATCATTGTGGCCTATTCGTAACGTCCCTGTTTGGCAGATCTGCTGGACTGGGGTTAGAGTCCCCCTCCAACTCGTTAGTTCCTTTAGCATCTGCAACCTCACTATCCTTGTGAGCTAAGGATAGGAGCTTTGGGAGAGCCATTGGGTCTACATGCTGAGTCATCTGCAGCCATTGCCTGGCCCTCCTTGGCCCAAGGTTGGCTCCTAAGTATGGTCAGTCTATAGAGTATTGTACTACTTGCTAGACCAATGCCTCTGCCATTCATGAGTGGCCTTTAAACCTTTAAGGTGCAAGACCTTGCATGATTAAAGGTCAAGCATTATTTGCTGCTTGCAGCAGGCAGTATGGGTCTGGTGGCAAGCGGATTTCAGTCGTAATAAGTAAGAAGATTAAGTATAATATTAGATACTAGTGTATGCAACCCGTCAAAAATGATGGCTAACCATCCAGATAGATATGCACACACAGGCAGGATACGACTACTCGCTACCTCACCCATACCCGGGGGACAGGGAGAGACCGAGTGGTTGAACATCTGGGCGTGAGCGGAAAGAAATACATATGTATATATTTATATATTATTTATATATCCAGATTTATTTTTTATTTATTATATAGGGAGATTGCCACTCCCACCTGCCTCCTTAAGAAATAAAGTAAAGTGCAAGAAGTATAATGGAATAAAAAAATAGTAATGAGGGAATTAGAGAAATAAATCCAATAGTTTTTTTGAAAACTGATGGAAACTAAAGATTAAAATACATTTAACCTGAAAAGGAGTTTAAGTAAGAAAGAATTATATGATAAAATATTTTGTCAAATCAATAGAATTTGTGTCATTTGCCAAAATAAATGTTAAACCCAATAAAATTGATAATTTATCAAAAGAGAGAGAGAGAGGGAAAGTGTAGAAAACTAATCTATATACAGTATAAAAGAGTTCACAATAAACAGAAAAAAATTAGTGTCAATAAGTTCAAACCAATAAAGATCTTAGAAGTTCCTCAACAATTGATCAATAGCAAACGAATATTCTACGTTGACTCCCAATTGAACAAAGTCAGTCCCTTATTTTTCCTAGCTCTAGATCTCTTTCAACTGCAACATAGAATATCTAAACGTATTTACCCAGTGAATTCCCATCAGGAATAAATATTCATGCATGAATAAAAAGGAATAAAAACACGTTGAAAAAAATACTCTTGTGTCTTCTAAGGTAATGGGAATCTCGAAGTGTTTGTTGACATGGAACTGTTCTTTTCGCTAAACTAAGACGAGGGCAATGTTTACATGGCACCGGTCGTTACAGCGATATCTACTGGGATGTGAAGTCCTTCCTTTTATTGTTGTATATTTGTGTTTGTATTATTGGATATTCCTTAACTATATTCATTTATATATTTATTATATATATTAAATAAAAACAACAATAAATGCATCCATTTATAATCCACTGCAAAACAAAGGCGTCTGACATGTCATTATTCATGTCTGGGGTTTGGCCAGTTTTACATCATCACGCTGGCCAGTGTGGGTTGGTGATGGAGGGAGGTTTTTGTTTGATCACTTGCAGCAAACTAACCTACTATTTCTTGGCCCTGACTAGTACAGCTTTGCTGATCATGACAATATTCAAACCCTTTCATCACGTTAAGGTATACCTTCCAAACGGGACGTGTGTATATATATATATATATATATGTGTGTGTGTATATACATATATATATATATATATATGTATATACATATACATATATATATATATATATATATACAGTATATATATTTTAAACATATATATATATATATATATATGTATATATATATATATATATACTGTATATATATTTTATATATATATATATATATATATGTATATATATATATATAAAGTATATATATATATATATATATATGTATATATATATATATATATAAGTGTATATATATATATATATATATGTGTGTGTGTGTGTGTACATATATACATACATATATATATACGTATATATATATATATATATATAAATTTACCCCATTTTCTTTAGTAAATAAAGATAGGAATCTATTAACCAAACTTACTTCTTCTTAGTTGATTAACGAAGCCATTATTTTTCATAATATATGTTCATTAAAAGATAATGAAGGAAAACATTAATTTCTTCGTTGGCCTTATAATATTTCTTCATGAGAGAGAGAGAGAGAGAGAGAGAGAGAGAGAGAGAGAGTATAGGTATATGATGTGATTCTGTTGAAATTCAGTATGCATGTTATTTGTTAATAAAATAAGTTAAATATATTTAAGTATAGTATTTTCTTAAATCCA
>NC_090758.1:9843124-9853122 GCF_036898095.1 Palaemon carinicauda
GTGGTTCGAATCACCACCCGGCCAGAAGCTGTTACCATAAAATGAATTCCAAGTGGATATGTATTCCCAAGATAGAATTCGGTATTAAATGCATTTCGTGGGTGATATTTACATTAATTAAAATCACGTGTGCTTGTGATATATGTTCATTAAAATAACCACGTATTGCAAACTCACGATTCAGCTATTATGGTGGAGATGGGTCTATTTCAAGTCTATGAAAAGAATCCTGAATTCGACAGGAATATGTAGGGGGGACTTGTCATAAACTTTTAGTCTCTCTTGATAGCTGAGTCGGTAGGGTCCCTGCCAGCATGGTTTCTAGCCGTACAGGTGGTGGTTCGAATCACCACCCGGCCAGAAGCTGTTACCATAAAATGAATTCCAAGTGGATATGTATTCCCAAGATAGAATTCGGTATTAAATGCAGTCCGTGGGTGATATTTACATTAATTAAAATCACGTGTGCTTGTGATATATGTTCATTAAAATAACCACGTGTTGCAAACTCACGATTCCGCTATCATGGTGGAGATGGGTCTATTTCAAGTCTATGAAAAGAATCCTGAATTCGACAGGAATATGTAGGGGGACTTGTCATAAACTTTTAGTCTCTCTTGATAGCTGAGTCGGTAGGGTCCCTGCCAGCATGGTTTCTAGCCGTACAGGTGGTGGTTCGAATCACCACCCGGCCAGAAGCTGTTACCATAAAATGAATTCCAAGTGGATATGTATTCCCAAGATAGAATTCGGTATTAAATGCATTTCGTGGGTGATATTTACATTAATTAAAATCACGTGTGCTTGTGATATATGTTCATTAAAATAACCACGTGTTGCAAACTCACGATTCAGCTATCATGGTGGAGATGGGTCTATTTCAAGTCTATGAAAAGAATCCTGAATTCGACAGGAATATGTAGGGGGACTTGTCATAAACTTTTAGTCTCTCTTGATAGCTGAGTCGGTAGGGTCCCTGCCAGCATGGTTTCTAGCCGTACAGGTGGTGGTTCGAATCACCACCCCGGCCAGAAGCTGTTACCATAAAATGAATTCCAAGTGGATATGTATTCCCAAGATAGAATTCGGTATTAAATGCATTTCGTGGGTGATATTTACATTAATTAAAATCACGTGTGCTTGTGATATATGTTCATTAAAATAACCACGTGTTGCAAACTCACGATTCAGCTATCATGGTGGAGATGGGTCTATTTCAAGTCTATGAAAAGAATCCTGAATTCGACAGGAATATGTAGGGGGACTTGTCATAAACTTTTAGTCTCTCTTGATAGCTGAGTCGTAGGGTCCCTGCCAGCATGGTTTCTAGCCGTACAGGTGGTGGTTCGAATCACCACCCGGCCAGAAGCTGTTACCATAAAATGAATTCCAAGTGGATATGTATTCCCAAGATAGAATTCGGTATTAAATGCATTTCGTGGGTGATATTTACATTAATTAAAATCACGTGTGCTTGTGATATATGTTCATATATATATATATATATATATACAACTATAACAAAAACAACACCAATAACAATTTATGTATATATATATATATATATATATCTATATATATATACACACACACACACATATATATATATATATATAGAAGTATGACTTGCCTATTGCCAAAGAGCTCCCCGGTGTCAATTGTGAAGAAATCATCTCGGTATAAATATGAAAAAAAATCCCACATATATTGGTCTGCTCATAACTCTCTCTCTCTCTCTCTCTCTCTCTCTCTCTCTCTCTCTCTCAAAATATATACTCTTCTTGAGAAGAGTAAACATCCAATGATGTTTATTTTCTCACCAGCAACACCCATTAACTGTGAAAATAACTGATAACGATGTCCGTATCCAGTATCGATAACTGCTCATTAGTATCATATCGATACAGATTTCAATTGAGTTTCCTTCTCTGGAGGGTAATATTAACAAAAGATAGTAAACATGAACTCTCTCTCTCTCTCTCTCCTCTCTCTCTCTCTCTCTCTCTCTCTCTCTATGAATTTTCTCACTGTCTATATGTAGTTTTAATATTGCTCTACTTCTTATATAGTTTTCTTGAAGTATTCTAACCTAAGATTCATCTGTTCCTTGTCTTTTAAGGGGTTTCCTTACTGCTGAAGTTTTGACAGAATCATGAGCTTTCTATAAGCTTTTTATTGAATATTTGGTGACAGTTCTCAAAAAACTGTTACAAAAAGCTATGTTTATAGTAGATTTATCTTCAGGAGCTAGTGTCAGCAAAATTGCAGCCCCCCCCCTGTCTCTCTCTCTCTCTCTCTCTCTCTCTCTCTCTCTCTCTCTCTCTTAGAATTTTCTTACTGTATTTATGTAGTCTAAGGATTGCTGTATTTCCCATATAGATATCTTCAAGTGTTCCAAGAAAAGATTCATCTATTCATGTCTTTGAAAGGATTTCATTACAGCTGAAGTTTTGACAGAATCAAAAGCTCTCTCTTTCTCTCTCTCTCTCTCTCTCTCTCTCTCTCTCTCTCTCTCTCTCTTTTCATCTGAACATTCCTTACAACTTAAGAAGCTGTTGTCCAGAATTTAAGAGCCAAAGTCCTGGAAAGCAAACGAGAGACTTCATCTGGAAACGAATTTCTCCACGGAGGCGTCAGATGTCCACAAAGAGAATTCTTTCCTGGAAAATCCTTCCTATGAAGGATATTAAAGATGGTCTGCGGGATTAAAAAGGAACTATTTCTAGGATAATAGGATACTGTAGAAAATAAAAATTGTGATTATGATAACAATAATTACCTAATTATAACAATAGTATTTTATATATGGAAATAATAATGGTGGTATTATTATTATTATCATTATTATTGTTATTATTATTATTATTATTATTATTATTATTATTATTATTATTATTATTATTATTATTATTATTATTATTATTATTATTATTATTATTATTATTATCATTATTAATTCTTGCTAAGATACATTCCTAGTTTGAAAAGCACGATGCTATAAGCCCAGCGGCTAAAAAATGGAAAGTTGTCCAGGGAGGAATGGGAAATAGGAAAAATTAGGTATTTTAAGAACAGTAACAACATTAAAATAAATATCTCCTATATAAACTATAAACTATGATAATACCGATAGAAAAAATAATAGCTGCAGTATTAATAATAATGATAATAATAATAATTACAATAACAGCGATAGTTATAAATATAAAATATAATGATAATAGAAATACTTATCTCTGTTATTATAATTATAATCAATATTTCTATCTCCCTAATTAATATCTTGATAAATAATATTACTGATAAACCTATGACATAGAATATTACAGTAATAAAAGAGATGGTCGAACCGTCAAATCGAATTCCTAAAGACTGTCTCAAATCATGGACCAAACTACCATTAGCGTATATACATTATATATATATATATATATATATATATGTATATATATGTATATATATATGTATATATATATATATATATATATATTCATATATATATATTCATATATATATATATATATATATATATTTATATATATATATTCATATATATACATTTATATATATATTTATATATTTATAGGTAGTAGGTTGGCCAGGGCACCAGCCACCCGTTGAGATACTACCGTTAGAGAGTTATGGGGTCTTTTGACTGGCCAGACAGTACTACATTGGATCCTCCTCTCTGGTTACGGTTCATTTTCCCTTTGCCTACATACACACTGAATAGTCTGGCATATTCTTTACATGTTCTCCTCTATCCTCATACACCTGACAACACAGATTACCAAACAATTCTTCATCACCCAAGGGGTTACTGCACTGTACTTGTTCAGTGCCACTTTCCTCTTGGTAAGGGTAGAAGAGACTCTTTAGCTATGGTAAGCAGCTCTTCTAGGAGAAGGACACTCCAAAATCAAACCACTGTTCTCTAGTCTTGGGTAGTGCCATAGCCTCTGTACCATGGCCTTTCACTGTCTTGGGTTAGAGTTCTCTTGCTTGAGGGTACACTCGAGCACACTCTCCTATCTTATTTCTCTTCCTCTTGTTTTGTTAAAGTTTTTATAGTTTATATAGGAGATATTTATTGTTGTTACTCTTCTTAGAATATTTTATTTTCCTTTTTTCCTTTCCGCACTGAGCTATTTTCCCTGTTGGAGCCCCTGGGCTTATAGCATACTGCTTTTCCAACTAGGGTTGTAGCTTAGTAAGTAATAATAATAATAATAATAATAATATGTATATATATATATATATATATATATATATATTTATTTATTTATATATATATTTATATATCTATATCTATATCTATATCTATCTATCTATCTATCCATCTAGGCCTATCTATATTTATATATTTATATATATATATATATATATATATAAATTACACACACACACATATATATATATATATATATAAATAATCATGATGGTAGTTGCCTATCCCGGACTGGACGATAGCTGAATTAATTTGGGGCTTTTAATAACATATATCTTCACACTCGATAAAAAATAAACGCATTATTCTATTATATAATAAAATCAAAATTACAGATAAGCCCATGGAGTTTTATTACATTGAACAATGCAATGCTATGAAAGATATTAGAAATATCCATCGTCATTATTATCATTATTTTTCATTTTTCTAATTCTTATTTAATAAATATTAAATTCCATTGCATAATTCTTCAAGTAGTATCAAAACAGAAAGAAAATTCAGGACAAAAGACCGAAACTGTTTCTCATACCTGAACTTATTTCTGCTCAACGTTATTGGTCGGAAGAGAATAAATCCGCAGCCAATCAGAGCTCAGCGTTCTTCAACAGAATTACCTATCGTTTTATGACTTGGGAAGGTTTTCTAGAAGCGTATAGATTTTTGTGTATATATTGATGATATCTGATGATAATTGTGTATGTATGTATGTATGTATGTATGAATGTATGTATGTAATTATCAATATTCATATATATGTCTGTGTATAAAGCATATAAAGGTATGTTTCTGTCTTTCATTTTATCTATCTAACTATACGTGCCCACAGATATATATATATATATATATATATGTGTGTGTGTGTGTGTGTGTGTGTGTGTATATGTATATGTATATGTATATATGTGTGTGTGTATATTTCAAATAAGCCACTCAGCCACTCATGGTTGACTACTGTGGTCAATGTCATACAAGTATCGAAACCCAGCCAGTCAGATACTGTAGTCTTTGAGTGATTTTGCCTGGGGCTCTGATCCCGAGGTCGTTAAGAGAATCCAAACTTTAATGTATTGATATTTATAGTTTTTTTGAAATATGAAAAACACAAGTAAATGTGCAAAAATGTATCATATATATAGAAATATATATATATATATATATATATATGTATATGTATATATATACGTATATATATATATATATATATATATATGTCTTATTTATAACTGTAATCGAACAGTTTAACATGTTTTTTCAAAAAGGCCCATAAAAGAAACACAGGAAATATGAATAAATCACACTATATTTCGGTCAATAAACATCGACCCTCTTCAGGAAGTAAAGTTACTTCCTGAAGAGGGTCGATGTTTATTGACCGAAATATAGTGTGATTTATTCATATTTCCTGTGTTTCTTTTATGGGCCTTTTTGAAAAAACATATATATATATATATATATATACATACATAGATATATATATATATATATATATATACACACATATATATATATATATATATATACACATATATTTCTAAATATATGATAAATTTTTGCACATTTAAATGTGTTTTTCATATTTCAAAAAAGCTATAAATATCAATACAATAAAGTTTGAATTCTCTTAACGACCTCGGGATCAGAGCCCCAAGCGAAATCCCTCAAAGACTGGCAATATCTGACCGGCCGGGTTTCAATAGGTTCTATCAGACCTGAGGTTTTTAAGAAGCTCTGATTTTCAAAGGGGAAATATGTGACATAGCCTTAATCTTTTTGTAAATAGAATAATAGAATAATATTGTTATTACTGGATCTCACCTTCTTTGAGAGACAAAAGGAAATCTTCTATATGAAGAGACAGAGGGAGAAATGGAAAATACGAATGCCCTCGCAGAGGCAACACCATCTCAAACATATCACAGGCGCTTTGCGCGTGTTTTGAAAGTAAACGTAGCGTGAAGAAGCAGCTTCTAACGAGAGTTTTCAAGCCATATCTTTTTTATGTTTTACTCGACACATACTTTTCCAAAAGCTTTGTCGATCAAAAGGTGGAAACAGCGTGAAATCGTTTCTCTAATATCCCGAAATGTGAGAATATAAAGGATGCTGGAAAACATTTCCATGTCGTAGTCGTGCACAACTTTTGATTGTTTTCGTACATCATTCATGTTAAGGAGGAAAGTCACGTGTTATCGTAGCAAGTTCAACAGTTGTCGTATGTAGTCACGAAGTATCGTACAGAAGTTTCTTAAAGTGCTGTATGTCTTCACAAATATAAACAAATCAATATAAAGGTTTTGCTTTAATATTTACAGTTAAAATGATGACACTGAGATGACTGAAAGCTCCAAATATTACATAGATCAAATGAAAAAGGCAGAATCTATATTCGTCATTCTCTCAAGAAAGTTATTAGCATCATACAATTATCAGCATTAACTTTAACACACTAAAGGCTAATAACTACCAAGTTATATAGAACAAAATCTAGCTTGTTATGACGCTTTGGTAACGTCTCTACCTAGTGAAAATCAGACTGTGGTTCGAGTCCCGTTCAAACTCGTTAGATCCTTAAATATCTGCAACCTTACCATTCTTGCGAGCGAAGGATGGTTTTTTTTTTTTTTGGGGGGGGGTGAGCTTTAGATCGACCTGCTGAGTCATCAGCAGCCATTGCCTGGCCTTCCCTGGCTCAAGCTAGGATGAAGAGGGTGCTTAGGCGCTGATCATATGTATATATGGGCAGTCTCTAGGGCACTGTCCTGTTTAGTAGTAGGTTGGCCTGGGCACCAACCTACCGTTGAGATAGTACCGCTAGAGAGTTACGGGGACCTTTGACTGGCCAGACAGTACTACATAGGACCCTTCTCTCTGGGTACGGTTCATTTTCCCTTTGCCTACACAGACACTGAATAGTCTGGCCTATTCTTTACAGATTTTCCTCTGTCCTCATACACCTCACAACATTGAGATTGACAAACAATTCTACCTCACTCAAGGGGTTAACTACTGTACTGTAATTGTTCAGTGGCTACTTTCCTCTTGGTAAGGGTAGAAGAGACACTTTAGCTATGGTAAGCAGCTCTTCTAGGAGAAGGACACTCCAAAATCAAACCATAAAATTCAATACATCCAATTTTTCATGACTGTATCATGCATTTCCAAATATATTCCTAATATACTTTTTATGGCTGAAGGATATATTTTTCAATAAACTTTTCAATATAAGGCAATAAAAGTTATCACCGGTACTTCCATAGTTTATGACATTTTTTAATACATTTCAATAAATTTACTTTACAGGAGATGAACTGAATGTGATATAAATATTGCCGTAACTGCACGAATGAGTCATTTTGACAATTGTATTGCAATATTTGGCACAAAGGCCTTTGCCTGGCGATGTTGCAATGATGAAATTATATGTGTCATTCATTGTAAATGAACAATTATGCTTAGCATTCTACATAAGTGTAGTTGGGTGTAAGATAAACTCTCTCTCTCTCTCTCTCTCTCTCTCTCTCTCTCTCTCTCTCTCAATAGGATAAAGTTACTATTTATGAATTAAAAACTCAGATTAAAATATAGTTTGAAGATACTAGAATTTTTTTGGGTTAATGACAACAACAACAACAACAACAACAACATTATAATAATAATAATAATAATAATAATAATAATAATAATAATAATAATAATAATAATAATAATAATAATAATAATAATAATGGTAATAATAATAATAATAATAATAATAATAATAATAATAATAATAATAATAATAATAATAACCCCATTTATGAGGTGTTTCAACCTATCTTCTTTTTAATGATTCTAAAAGTATCATTATAAATTCAACCACTTCGTCTCATCTCCAAGGATTTATAATTCCAGGAACCACTCCTGGAAGGAATGAGAAAGCCCTGATTGAATTCCAGATTCCAGACCATTCCAGGGTATGCTAATTACTAAGAAAGGAATCATAATGTTATTCATTAAAGGCTTAAACGTCGCTCATGAATGGCAGAGGCAAAGGACACTGACATTACCCTATCAAGCAGGGCAATGCCCTAGAGACTGACCATATATACATATATGATCAGCGCACAAGCCTCTTCTTCACCCAAGCTAGTACATAGGAGCCCCAGGCAATGGCTGTTGATGACTCAGCAGATAGACCAATAGGCTACCCAAACCCCCAATCATTAGCTCACAAGGATGGTGAGGTTGCAGCGACCAAAGGAACTGAAGAGTTTGAGCGGGACTCGAACGCCAGTCTGGCTTTCAGCAGTCATGGACGTTACCACATCGGCCCCCACAACCCATTAGGAAAAAAAGAGACTTTAAAGGACTTTCTCTAAGGATCTGGAGTCCTTCATACGGTGGGGGAGTTGTTAGTGAATGGGAATGAAGGTCACCCTTCCATTTACTGACCAAAGCCAATAGATGATAAGCACGTGGTGAACGGTCTTGCTGGGACTCCATTAGGTTGCAAAGGTTTATTGGATTGGTATTATATATAACTTTTATCTGTGGTCACCCTTCCATGGAATGTCCAGGATCATTATTCCTCAACATTGAGTGATAATGGAGGAAGGATTCAGAAGTCGATTGGAGGTTCCAACTATTGTTCTTTTATATCCAAGGTTCGAATGAGAGAGGAGGGAAGATGAAGATTGAAGTATGTGGTATTGAGAAGGGAAGAGGTTACATTATATATATGTATGTATGTATGTATATATATATATATATATATATAAAATACACACACACATACACACACACACACACACACACATATATATATATATATATACACGTCATAAACAACACAAGTAATTAAAAATATTAAAATATTAAAAGAATCTTGACTGGTTTCTTGTTCTTTACGATATCTTCATATGACGAAATCGGTCAGGATAGACTCATAACTTTCATTTCCCTATGTGGTTTATTACAGAGAGAGAGAGAGAGAGAGAGAGAGAGAGAGAGAGAGAGAGAGATACAATCTTTACCAATCGAGACCTTCTTAATTCATCAATGATTAATTGGAAGAGTTTCATCAAGAAGATGATGGTGAGAGATGAGCAAAGATTGGAAGATGAATCGATTGTGAGATGAAAGAAGCTTTGGAGGCTGTGATCTCACTGACATGCTTTTAAAAGATGCTATATTGAAACGGAGCTTTTCCTACGACGAGAGAGAGAGAGAGAGAGAGAGAGAGAGAGAGAGAGAGAGAGCCTTACCTTACTTTATTTTTTGTTTGGGTTCCCCCAGGTCCCTCAGTGTGAGGCACCTCGTATATCCACCAGAGAGTTGCTAATGCATCTTCCGGTGTATTTTGCATCTTCCAGTCTTGGATGGTCTGGGATGCATCCTAGGTATTTATCGAGCTTATTCTTAAACACATCTACGCTCACTCCTGATATGTTTCTTAGATGAGCTGGCAGCACATTAAATAGTCGCTGCATTATCGATGCTGGTGCATAGTGGATTAATGTCCTGTGCGCCTTTCTCAGTTTACCTGGAATGCTTTTGGCACTATTAATCTACCTCGGCTTGGTCTTTCTGATTTTTTAAGCTCCATGATGTTTTCAGCAATTCCTTCTATTTGCTTCCATGCTTGTATTATCATGTAGCGTTCTCTTCTCCTTTCTAGACTGTATAGTTTAAAAATTGCAGACTTTCCCAGTAGTCAAGGTCCTTAACTTCTTCTATTCTAGCAGTATAGGACCTTTGTACACTCTCTATTTGCGCAATATCCTTTTGG
>NC_090758.1:9858622-9871122 GCF_036898095.1 Palaemon carinicauda
CTAAGCCATTTCTTAATCTTTTCTGGAAGCTTTGCAAGAAGGATAGGAAATAATTATCCTATTTTCTTCGTTATGAAGTTATACGATTTAATTATTAATTATGATTTATAAAGAGAATTTATGATATTCTTAAGTATATCTAGATATATCAAAGGTTACATTTTAAGAATAAATATATTATCAGAAACTTGCAAAGAGAAGCGATATAAAAATAATGATTTCTAAAAACTATTCGGTCTCTCTCCCCGTCCCTCGCGTAGTGGGAAGAGGGAGTAGTCATACCCTGGTGAGAGGGGGTACCCCGAGAGGTACACTCAGAAAGCACAATATCCGATAAATTGCCGAAACTGCAGTGTTGTAGTTAGGAAAGAGGAAAATTTTGAAGCTGTGTGCGTATATACGGTATATATATATATATATATATATCATCACATGTATATATTTGTGTATGTATATACTGTATACATATATATATATATATATATATACACTGTACATACATATATATATATATATATATATTTGTATACACATATACACTGATGGACAGAAAAATAGCAACATGGATACGAGAGCAAAATAAAGTAGAGGACATTTCAACAATCGGTAGAGCGCATACCTTTGCCTATATCATGTTGTATATTACAAGATATTATGAAAATTGACAGCGATATACCAAAAAGACTTTTTGTCCTTTACGTTACCTTGACCTTCACCTTTGACCTAATCACTTCCAAAACTTAATCACATAGTCATTGGATCATGGCTAATCATCTCGCCAAATTTTACAATATTCGGTCAAATAGTTTTTGAGTTTTGTGAATCACAAACACACTCACAGACATACAAACATATGCCTATCGAAGTTGGCGAAGGTGAACAAGAATTGGCCAATGGAAGGTCATATGATAAGATTGACATACAATAGATGGACATTGAAAATAACAGAAGGGTACATAAATATTATAAAGGAAGCCATGAAAGGAAGAGAAGACGATCCTTTGACGCGTTAAGAAAATTTGCAAGTGTGGACCATAAACAAACACACGTGGAAGGAGATGTATGTGGCCTTTGTCTTGCAGTTGACTAACAACGACTGATGATGATGATGATGATGATGATGATAATGATGATTTATAAGAGATTGAACAGCAAGACGGAAGTGAAGTAAAAGACGACAGCTGATGTGAATCTGCAAACTTCTGTCTAAGAATCTTTTAACCTTTAGAAATAAATCAGGTTACAGTTTTCTAATTTAGCAATTGCTGCTAAAAATCTAATACTATAAATCACAACTTCTAAGATTAGAATAAAAGAATTCATATTCATGCAACATTTATATCTTTCACAGCACAACGTCAGAATTCTTAAAAAGAATATTTAAAAGCAAGACATTACTGCAACTTTTCTGTTTCAAAGACAAATTGCCTATCTTAATTTTGCCTTCAAAAGCTATCCCCAAATCTATACATGAATTTTGCGAATTCTAAAAAGAATTTTATTCTAATTCTGCCTTCAAAAGCATCAACAATTGCTTGGCAAATCAATTTTACGAATACTACGAAGATTTTCAATCCTGATTCTGTCTTAAGAAACTTTCACAAGTCAACAGTTGCCTGACACATGAATTTATTTTAAATACTAAAAAGAATGCTATTCTAATTCTGCCTTCAAAAGCTACCCTTAGTCAACAATTGCCAGGCACATGAATTTTACGAATACTAAGAAGATTATCAATCCTGATTCGACCTTCAAAAGTTACCCCAAGTCGACAATTGCCTAACACATGAATTTTGCAAATAATAAAAAGAATTCTATTATAATTCAGCCTTCTAAAGCTACCGCAAGAAAGCAATTGCTTGTCACAAGAATTTTACTAATACCAAGAAGATTTTCAATCCTAATTCTGCTTCAAAAGCTACTCCAGGACAACAATTGCTCTCACATGAATTTTGAAATTACTAAAAAGAATTCTATTCTAATTTTGCCTTCCAAAGCTACCCCTAGTCAACAATTGCCTAACAGGAATTTTACGATACCGAAGAGAACAATACAACAGGAATCTCTTTGTTTACAGCTGCGTCGTCTCCGCCTCTCCTCCTAAAATCTCTTGACAAATTGGCTTTAATAAAATGCCTTTAAGGGATCTCTGGTAAATGAGGACATTAGATATTCTGGTCTGGTCTCTTCCTTCGATGTCCTCAACGACAAAAGTCTGTTTACCAAAAAGATGATGATTCTGATACTGTGTTTTGGGAAATTGGACTACGAATGTTGCTTTCTCATAGTTTGGATGTTTTAAGTCCCTGAAGGCCACATTTACTTATATACTTCTAATACGTTTGGTTGTTCAAAGTCTTATATAAATGCTTAATAGCACAAGTGAGCTACCTATAATAGTTTGATCATTAGATTGTAAGTCTTTCAGGCTTTGGTTTAAAAGTAGAGGAAATTATTATTATTATTAACCAAGCTACAACAGTAGTTATAAAAGCAGGATGCTATAACTACAGGGGCTCCAACAGGGAAAATAGCCCAGTGAGGGAAGGAGGAAGAAGTACTCGACATTCGACACCAGAGAAAATGCGACCTAATCTTTAGGGGTTAATAATGAATACTGAGAATTTGTGATTTCTTTTGCAGAGGGACGTGCTGGGCAAAAAGGACTCTTAAGAAGACGGGAATAAGGGTGGAAATTTATAAACATATGAATCCTAGTAATCTTTTGGTCTAGTGAGTTTCTCTCTCTCTCTCTCTCTCTCTCTCTCTCTCTCTCTCTCTCTCTCTGAATCGACAAAGGAATATAACTTTATGAACGGTACCTACTAAACATCGTTTGAGAACACTTTTTTTCCAAGTCATATTCGGGCTAAATATTCTAGAGAGAGAGAGAGAGAGAGAGAGAGAGAGAGAGAGGGAGGGAGAGAGAGAGGTGATAATTTTAACACCAGACATCTCACAGTTAATTAATTCATATTGATGTTAGAGTAGATTTTTCTAAAAAAAAAAAAAAAAAATTCCCCCCTAACATAGTTGACTTCAATGGCATCAACGCATGTCAGATTGCCAAGAGATGTTTATTCAGCCATTAAATGATGATTATTCGCTGACGGTATAATTTTTACTGATTTTGGTAATTTTTCTTAAATTTTGGAACCATTAATGGAGAATATTTTATGAGTATGATAAGACTAAGTAAGAGATGTTAAGAATAATAATCATAATTATAGATATTAGATATTTCAGTTTTTTTATCCATAACTCAATAACAATTAATCACTGTATATGAAAGAGAGCAAGTGTCTTTCTAACCACACATACACACACACACATATATATGTTATTTGTTTTTGCTTTTATTGTAGTTATAGTGGTAAAACTATTATTATTATTATTATTATTATTATTATTATTATTATTATTATTATTATTATTATTATTATTTTTATTATTATTATTATTATTATTATTATTATTATCAATTGTGAAGATATGTTGTTACAATACCTGAGGCTATAATACGGAAGATTGTCTAGTATGTAAAGAGAAATTTAATAAATTTTATTAAGTAAATATAAAGTTCTAGATAAACAATGAACAATTCATAACGAAAACAACTGACGGACATAGGGAGAGAGAGAGAGAGAGAGAGAGAGAGAGAGAGAGAGAGAGAGACTTCCCTCAGTCAGCTATCAACGCCTTAACGAGTATTGTCCCTGTATAGATATCTGAGTTGCCATAAAGCGCTAACCAAGCTGAAGGGGAGAGAGAGAGAGAGAGAGAGAGAGAGAGAGAGAGAGAGAGAGATGCTTTTATAAGTGTCTGTTTCACTGCATCAAAACTGCATCATCTGATCTGCAACAAAAGAGAATATTATTCTTCTCTTGCAAGAAAAAGACGAAGTGACAACCCTCAGATTTGGGAGTCGATGCTGTAAAGGTGTTTTATTCATTTTTCGAATATAATTCACTTGTTTTTTTTATTTCCTATACGTGAAATCTCTCTCTCTCTCTCTCTCTCTCTCTCTCTCTCTCTGCCAAGGCATCAACTTGAGAAACTATCTCTCTCTCTCTCTCTCTCTCTCTCTCTCTCTCTCTCTCTCTCACACACACGTTCAAATTGAAACTTTCCCCATAATTTTCAGTAATTGTTCTTATTAACGTCATTAAATGTACCCATGAATTTCCTTATTGTGTTTCTCCATAATCGTCGGAAATTTTGAAAAGTTTAAAAATTAAATTGTTCCAATTTGAAGAAAAAATCAAAAATGAATTAATTCTTTCTTATAATAAGATGAAAAAAAGATCTATTTTATGTAGATTGTTAAGTCAAATATTCGATAGTTGATTAGTTATGAAGGTAAATTGTATTTTGATACAGTATCTTTCTTTTCTATCATTGCTGCTTATATCAGACCAACAAGGGAGAGAGAGAGAGAGAGAGAGAGAGAGAGAGAGAGAGAGAGAGTGGAAATATTCTCATAGTTGATGTCTATCGACTAATGAACACATTTCTATCCAGAGAGAGAGAGAGAGAGAGAGAGAGAGAGAGAGAGACCTGATTACTGGATAGAAATGTGTTCATTAGTCGATAGACATCAACTATGAGAATATTTCCACTCTCTCTCTCTCTCTCTCTCTCTCTCTCTCTCTCTCTCTCTCTCTCAGGCAAACTAATTACTTTCGCTTGTTTGAGGGTACACTATGGTACGTTATTCCATCTTGTTTCTCTTCTTCTTATTTTCCTGAAGATTTTATAGCTTATATATAATAGATCTAATTAAATGTTGCTAATAATCTTAAAATATTTTCTTTTGATTGTTCATTACTTCTCCTGCAGTTTATTTATTTTCTTGTTTACTTTCCTCATTGAACTATTTTCCCCTTTGGAGTACTATGGCTTATAGCATTATGCTTTTCCAACTAGGGTTATAGCTCAGCTAATAGTATTAATAATAATAATAACAATAACAATAACAAAACAATAATAATAATAATAATAATAATAATAATAATAATGATGATGATGATGATGATGATGATAATGATAATGATAATAGTAGTAATAATAATTATAACAATAACCACAACAATAACCACAACAATAACCATAACCACAACAATAACCACAACAATAACCATAACAATTACAATAACATTGCAAAAAGCATCAAAATTTGATGAACAAAATCCTTCATAAATCTCCGTACATCACAAAAACCAAATTTCGCAAGAGTCACTGTTTGCAATAACAGGTGATTTCATCACACAAGAAATCTCAAAATAGATCTATTGTTCTTCCTGCTTCTATTATCTATCTATCGTGAACCCTTAGGAAATTCTGTGTTGCAATTACACTTGTTATCAGAGCCATAACTAGAGCCACAACTAGAGTCACAACTCGAACTATAACTAGATTTATAAGTAGAGTCACAACTAGAGCCATAAGTAGAGCCACGACTGGAGCCAAGACTTTAGCCATAAGTAGAGCCACAACTACAGCCCTAAATAGAGCCATATCTAGAGCCAGAACTAGAGCCATAACTCGAGCCATGAGTGGAGCCACAACTAGAGCCATAACAAGAGACATGATTAGAGCCACAGAGTCGGTTATTTTAGGTTTAAATCTCACTAATGAATGGCGAAGGCAATGGACAGTGACATTGCTCTAGCAAGCTAAACAATGCCTCAGAGACTCACCATGTATACATATTACTATTACTTGATAAGCTACAACCCTAGTTGGAAAAGCAGAATGCTATAAGCCCAGAGGCTCCAAACGGCGAAAATAGCCCAGTGAGGAAAGGAAACAAGGTAAAATAGAATATTTTAAAACACTGTAGTAACATTAAAATAGATATTTCCCTATATAAACTATAAAAACTTTAACAAAACAAGAGGAAGATAAATTAGATAGAACAGTGCCCCCAAGTCTACCCTCAAGCAAGAGAACTCTTACCCAAAACGGTGGAAGACTATGGTACAGAGGATATGGCACTACCCAAGACTAGAGAACAATGGTTTGATTTTGGAATGTCAGTTTTTAAGGTTTAAATGTCACTCACGAATGGTCGAGGCAAGGGATAGGGACAGTGACATTGCCCTAGCTAGCTGAACAAGGCCTTAGAGAAAGTTCATATATACATATGAATAGCACCCAAGCCCCTCTCCACCCATGCCAGGACCAAGGAGGGCCAGACAATGGCCGCTAATGACTCAGTAGGTGGACTCTAAAGGAACTAACAAGGATGAAGGTTAAAGATTAAAGGTGTCTGGTGTCAGTTCGTTTCATCAGTATAGATACTCACCAGAACGTCAGCCTGGCAAGCCTACCCACCCCCCCTCTTGTGGTTCCCAACAGCAGTGGCTTTCCCAGTAAACAGCTTAAACTCACGGTCTCGAGCGGGGATCGATATGTTGGTCGTGCAAATACTAGGCAAACATGTTATTCTTGTTCACTGTACTGTAATTTCCTCTTGGTAAGGATAAAAAGAGACTCTCTAGCTATGGTGAGCAGCTCTTCTAGGAGAAGGACACTCCGAAATCAAACCATTGTTCTCTAGTCTTGGGTAGTGCCATAGCCTCTGTGCCACGGTCTTCAAATGTCTTGTGGTAGAGTTCTCTTGCTTGAGGGTACTGTACCGCACATGTTTCATACTCGCTCATACACTGTAATGGAGTTGTTTTTTATCGCTCGCTCTCTCTGACGCACTGATAATAGAACAACCTGTTTAAGCTTGCCATTGCATGTTTCACAGAATTTGAATTTTTGTGCTACGTTGCCCTCAATTGTTTGTATATAAGGTCGTTATCTCTTTGAATAAACTTGCTTGCATTCACTTCACCTTTCTGTTAATACCTAACAGCATACACACACACTATACTGTTTCTTTATTTCCTTTCCTCACTGGGCTATTCTCCCTGCTACTCAAACTAGTGTTATAGCTTAACTAATAATAATAATAATAATAATAATAATAATAATAATAATAATAATAATAATAATAATAATAATGATGATAATAATAAGAAAAATAATAATAATAGGCTATAGACACAATACAGGACTTTCAGTTAAGAGATCATAAAAAAATAATGTCCAGTATCATTAATAATTCAATTGATAATATATCTATTATCATTTATTTGGGAAGAGATAACAAAAGCTTATTGTTTCCATGCAAGTCAAAGTCCAAACGTTTTTAGCTCAGTTCAAAATAGGTTGAATAAAACTTTCGCTTCGCTTTGTTTACATATGACGTCATCAAACGAAATGTCAACACTCCACCATGCTAGAAATTGATAATCCTTTTGGTATTAGAGATACAGAGACACATATACTTTATATATGTATATTATGTTCATATATATATATTCCTACCTTAACATGGTGAATGGGTTTATGTATCGCCATGATCAGCAAAGCTGTACTAGTCAAGGTCACGCTTACTAGATTGGTTTGCTGTGAACAGTCAGACAAAATCTCCCATCAACACCAGTACACATTGGTCAGCGTAGTGATGAAAACTGGCCAAACTCCAGATATGAATTGATATTTCTGACGCATTTGTCCTGCCATGTATATGTATATATATAGTTATATGTATATATATATATATATATATGTGTGTGTATATATATGTGTATATATATACATATATATATATATATATATTGTGTGTGTGTGTATATATATATATATATATATGTATATATATATATATATATATACATATATAAATATATATACATATATATATATATATATATATATGTGTGTGTGTGTGTGTGTATATATATATATATATATATATATAAAATACAATTTAATAACATTAGGAAATTGCATGTATACTGTAGATGTTCAATAAATTCGTAACACCAAAATTAACATAGAAAAATAATAACACAAACTTTAGCAAACAAGAAAATAGGAACTACCAGTCATCCATCTTATGAAAATTTGATAACATACCTAAAACGTCTCCTGCTACAATATTTTATAAGATTACGTACTACAAGATTGATGACAGCATAAAAAGGTCTCACTTATGCATAGCTATAAAATCTCGTCACTGTACTTATTGTTAGTTGTGTAAACTGATGGATCATTTGCCTTCAAACCATAAATTTTCCTCTAATGTCGTTTTTCCACCAAGATTTTAAACTATTCGCTAACGTAACTTTTCTACGAAAACATATCATATATAAACAGTTTAATTCCATTTCTTTCATTCTTAAGTGGTTATCAAAAGGGAGATAGTTTTGAAAAGTAAGCTTAATATTCTCTCTCTCTCTCTCTCTCTCTCTCTCTCTCTCTCTCTCTCTCCTCTCTCTCTCTCTCAGCTTTAGGTATATAATTGTTTCGATTAAAGGCTATACGAGCAGGAAGGACATACTAGTTATTATTATCATTGTCATTATCATTATCCTTATCATTATCATTATCATTATTATTATTATTATTATCATTATTATTATTACAAACTAAGCAACAACCCTAGTTGGAAAAGCAGGATGCTAGAAGCCAAGGGCTCCAACATGAGAAAATAAATGCTATAAATTGTATTCTTCTTCAAATACAGACAAATGTAAACAAAACAGTATGTATATACTGTATATATATATATATATATATATATGTGTGTGTGTGTATATATATATATATATATATATATAAATGTATATATCTTTATATGTATATATCTTTATATGTATATATATATATATATATATATATCTAGTCACGCTGAGCTCTCCTCTTCCCTTGAGTAAGGGAAAGAGGGAGTAATCATCCCCTGGTGAGTGGGGGTGCATATGTGTATGCGTATGTGCATATCTATCTAAACATTTAGCCATCATATTTGACAGGTCACGTACATTAGTGATAATAACAAGAGCAACTAGAGATTTCAGACTTCCGCCAATGAATATGGCAACATTGAAATAAGTCTACGGACATAACCTCCCACTTTTCATATTTTGTAGATGGTAGCAGTGTAATGTTGACAAAGAATCGTGATCTTGATCCGTATCACCTCCAAACTTTCATGGTTTTTTCGATGCATAATATCTTTGCAATGTTAAAATTTGGTGAAAATCCAATATGTCAATTAGTTTGGAGGTAATCTTTAAAATTGTGAAAAAGGCAAATCCGGATCTAAAATCCGGATCTGGTACCGGATCATCTCCAAAATTTAATGGGATCAACCGTGACCTAAGGTCTACCTGTGGTGAAATTTTTGTCAAAATTTGTCAATTTTTTTTTTATGAAATCCTGTCCAAAGACAAATAAATAATTAATAACAGACTCGAGAATACAATCTCCTTAGCGAAGATCACACTGTCTCTAAACCTTGTATTAAATAAGTGCATTTGCAATTTCTCTCTCTCTCTCTCTCTCTCTCTCTCTCTCTCTCTCTCTCTCTCTCTCTGGACTGTCATATTACATTCATAGAATAATGTCCTGACTCATTTTGGCTTGTGTCATCTTTCGTATAATCTTCTCCAATATCAACATGATTCCAGAGGCAGCGTCGCTGGAAATCCCCTTTATATTCTGGAAGTGAAATCTCTATTCCAGCTCTATTCCAGGCAACGTAATCTTCAGTAAGAAAATAAACAGTTTCTTGTTTTGCTAAATATTTCCAATCAAAACTTGGTAATGTTTCTTTCAAATCTACTTAAAGACCTTCACCGATGTTTTGATTCCCTTCAAACTGGCTTTGTTTCTCAATTCACAAGTGCCAGATACCACCATCAAAGTGTTGCCATCAAGAGGTACAGTAATTTACTCGCTTTGATGGGACCTGGTTTGCTTAAAACCCAGCTCGAATAAGCAGCCCTTCTAGCAGGACACTCCTAAATCAAACCATTGTTCTCTAGTCTTGGGTAGTGCCATAGCCTCTGTACAATGGTCTTCCACTGTGTTGGAGAGTTTTCTTGCTTGAGGGTATATTCAGGCCCAATATTTTATGTTTTTCATTATTTACTTTCCTTACTGGGCTATTTTCTAGTTGGAGCCCTATGTCACGAACAAATATATTATTTTAAACAAAGGCTAAGCAGTAAAGTAAAGGCACATAAAGTAGGGCAGATATTGCCGAGCAATCACCTGATCCATGGGTTTTTGGGAAGAAGTTCGAGCTGCTTTCATTTTTGCTTGGTATAATAGCATTTGATGATCCAAGGACACGTGTACTGAATCAGTTTCCATGTCAACAGATACACCGGGGAGAGGGGACCTAGAGTGAGCACCAGTATGGTGTGGTTACGTCACCTGCCACCCATAGGCGAGACAAGCCCCCAGACACCCCAGCAATGTAGGGGAAATAAGAAAGCCGAGTCTGTGCAAGAACTGTTTGTTAAGTTCGAGTCCTTCTCGTGTGTGGGCAACCTTCACTAGGCCCACCGGCCATGGTAAGCCTACACCAGCAATGGCGGACGTCCAATAGTTAAATGTCTCCCCGTCCGCTCTCCCAGGGCATTGTACCAGTTAAAAGTAAATTTGTAATTGACTCATGAAAATCATTTAAGAGTCAGCGAGAACTTAACAACTCTTTCGTTATGCACCCTCAAGATTTAAAGTTCTGTTTCATTTCGCTTTCAAGAAGATTTTTGCTCATTGTAATTTTGATAATTAAATTTGTTAATGAATCCTCTTCGATTTTAGAAGCTCGTCTGATTCATCGCCTCCGACCAAGTATTATTATGTAATTTCACACGCCCTTATGACACCTTGGGCTTATAGTATCATGCTTTTCCGAATAGGTTACAGCTTGGATAATAATAATAATAATAATAATAATAATAATAATAATAATAATAATAATAATAATAATAATATTCACCTTCCTCATAGGGCTCTTTTCCCTGTTGGAGCCCTACTTTTCTAACTAAGGTTGTAGCTCAGCTAATAATAATAATAATAATAATAATAATAATAATAATAATAATAATAATATTATTGTTAATAATCATAATTCTACTACTACTACTACTACTACTACTACTAACTACTACTACTACTACTAATACTACTACTACTACTACTACTAGTAATAATAATAATAATAATAATAATAATAATAATAATACGATAGTGACCCTCGATTTCCTAATTACAGATTCATTAAAAGTGTCTCCTATAACTATCTAATTGAAAGGACGGCAATTAGCAATGTTGTAATTAACATTACCTTGAAAAATAAACACCAATAAACTTCCGTCTATTTAACTAATTACACATATTGCGTAAATTAGAGCCGATTACGGTAATTGGGTCGTGAAATTTAAAGAATCGATGTAGTTTCCAACTCTCAAATGTCAAACAATTATAAGAATCAATGTGATTATTAAATGGCACAACCCCGGATAAGAGAAGAGGGTTGTGATTTATGTATTATTGTGGCCTATTCGTAACGTCCCTGCTTGGCAGATCTGCCGAACTGGGGTTCGATTCCCACTCAAACTCCCAAGTTCCTTTTGTGTCTGCAACTTCATCACCCTTGTGAGCTAAGGATAGGGGCTTTGGGAAACCCTATGGGTCTACATGCTGAGAAATCAGCAGTCATTGCCTGGCCCTCCCTGGTCCAAGGTTGGGTCCTAGGTATGGTCATTCTATAGGGTATTGTACTACTTGCTAGGACAATGCCTCTGGCATTCATGAGTGGCCTTTATACCTTTAAGGTCTTATCCAGCATGATTAAAGTCAAGCATTATTGTGGCTTGCAGCAGGCAGTATAGGCCTGATGCAAGCGATTTTCAGTCGTAATAAGTAAGAAGATTAAGTATAATAATATTCGAAGCTAGTGTATGCAACCCGTCAAAAATGATGGTTAAATGTCTATATAGATATGCACACACATACATACGTACCCCCTATGACCTCATCTCAGCAGGGTATGACTATTCACTACCTCGCCCATACCCAGGGGACAGGGAGAGACCGAGTGGTTGTGCATCTGGTAATGCCTCTGAGCGTGAAGAAATATATATATATATATATATATATATATATACTGTATATATATTATATATATACATATATATATATATATATATATATTTGTATATATATCCTGACACATGTTCTTTATTATATATGGGAGATTGCCACTCCCACCTGCCTCCTTACAAAATAAAGTAAAATGTGAGAAGTATAATGGAATTAAAAAATAGTAAAGAGAGAATAAAAAACTTAATCCGATGTTTTTTTAAAACTGTTGGAAACTTAAGATTAGATTTAATTTAAACCGAAAAGTAGTTTAAGTAAGAAAGAATTATATAATAGAATATTATGTTAAACCAATATAGTTTATGTCATTTGGCAAAATAAACGTAAAGTCAGTCAAATTCTTAATTTATCAAACAAGAGAAAAAGTGTAGAAAACAATTTAAGTACAGTATAAAAAACCAGTTCACAATAAAAAGATAAAAATAAAAAAGTGTCGATAAGTTTAAACCAATAAAGATCTTAGAAGTTCCTCACCAATCGAACAA
>NC_090758.1:9876122-9877451 GCF_036898095.1 Palaemon carinicauda
TCCGTATCCGCTGATCAGTAAAGCTGTACTATTCAAAACAACCCAAAGTATCCCACTATAACCAATCCGCAGTGGCTAGAATATTAATGAAAATTGACCTAACTCCAGACATCATCAATAAGGACATGTCTGAGGCATTTGTCCTACAGGAGACCAGTGGACTAGAAATGGATGCATTTATTGTTATATATGAGTGTATATATACTCCAGCATATTCTTCCTAGTTTTAAATAGAGTGCTCTTTAATGAAAGGGCTAAAATTATATTAATTATCTGAACTGTATGTAAACATAGCTTCTATTCACAGCTTGAACAAATTAGGGCTGATTCACACTCTAGGCTCAGTTCACTATCGGTTAAGTCTAGGTACTGGGGTGTCCACACCTTCGGTCGGATCAGTAATCACGGCAAAGTTAAAAAAAAAAAGGAAAAATCATAATTGTATAGGAATATTGTACAGTGATACTATGAAATGTATATACGCAATAAACATTCGCCTGTTATTCTACATATTGATATTTTTTACATGACTAGAGCGAGACTGGAGTGGAGCCGACCGAAGCGCCAGTGTGAATGCTTCCATTTAAAACCCTAGAAACGGTTTTATTTGTTATATGTATATACAGCATATATAATACAGTATATTCTCCGTAGTTTGAAATACAATAATCTTTAATCAAAGGGCGGGAAATATATTGATATATCAATTCACAGCAGGAATAAATAAGAGAACCCGTGCAGAGAAACAGCAGCAAAAGAAGAGCCAACTAGAAGATTGAAACCAAAGGCAGCAAGAATACAGCTAACAAAAATATAGTCACTACTCTAGTCAACCTTCCAGTTCTATGTCAAGAAAGAAACAAAATCATACATTCATATATTTGTTTCATTTTCTAAAACTATGACTAATTAGTCATTATCAAGCTGTTTTTGTAATGTGGATTGATTTGGGAAATGGTAATTTCCTGTTCTGAAATACAATCTGGTAATTAGGGGGAATGGGTGAACATGAAACCAATTTGTATTATCTGTTGCGCTGTTTGAGAGAGAGAGAGAGAGAGAGAGAGAGAGAGAGAGAGAGAGAGAGAGAGAGCTGAGAGTTGTAAGGAATTACACAAATATCCAGTTAGTATTTTATCATGAAATTACTGTTATTATTTGATAAGAGAAATAAAGTTGGTATGAGAATTGAGGACACACACACACACACACACACACATATATAATTCGAAGTGACCAACGTGATGAGGAAAATATTCAAACACCAAACATAACCAAGGATATGTCCTGAGGACTTTGTCCTGCAGTGTACTATAAATGGCGGCATTT
>NC_090758.1:9880451-9900451 GCF_036898095.1 Palaemon carinicauda
GCATTGTCCTGCTAGGGCATTGTCACTGTCCCTTGCTTTTGCCGTTCATGAGAAACATTTAAACCTTTGAACAGCCTTCTTATGCTGTTTAGTTCAAACAAGTATCATTTTAGATGTTTGGACTACTAAGAATGAATAAAATTCTGAACATAAAATACTGAATATCAAATTTATATAATTTCCAAAAGTATTCTTAATTCAGTATGTTCATAGATCAATCATATTTAAAAACTACCATTACATCTAAGATTTATTTTTCCAAATGATTATGATATCTAAAAACATTCATGAAATGACAAAGAGAATCTTTAGCAACTTATCATTAATTTCTCTTTCCCACAACTGTACAGTATTAGATGTTTCCTTATCACTATTCATACAGCTTTCTAAAGAAATATTTTGGATAACAGAGATTAGGATAAATTTCTCCAACTTCGGTAAACTTTTCCATGTATTAAGGGCTGCGCAGTCTTGGTGCCCTAAGGTACATAGAAGGGAATGCAGAATATATCATTTATTCTGAATAGCCTGAATAGAAATGTATCTATGAAAAGTTGTTGGTCAACTTTCTATATCAAGTCCTTTCAGTTTTACTTTCTTGATTATAGCACACACACACACACACACACACACACATATATATATATATATATATACATATATATATATATATATATACACGTATATATATATATATATATATATAAATCCCTTTCAGAGGGAGTATACTTCAATATGTTGAAATTATTTGTGTTTCATCATGACCAGCGAAGCTGTACTAGTCAGGGCCACCCACACTAGATTGGCTTTCTGTGAGCGATCAGACTAAAGTCTCCCACCATCACCAATTCTCACTAACCACGATGAAAACTGGCCAAACCACACACACCACAAACATGAATAAGGACATGTCTGAGGCCTTTGTCATTCATTTGTTGTGGTGTGTGTGTGTATGTTTGCATTTGCATGCATATGTATCTATGTATGTTTGTATATACTAGTGCATGTACGTAAATATATTACTAAATAGTTCATGAATAGCCAATCCTTTGCCTATGTCAACACGTTTGAAATTAATTACAAGGCTCAGGTGATCCTAGAGTGAGGCTGCTTTCAAATGATCTGCTTTGAGGTGATTCTGTAATACCTTGTTTCATAATTGTCATGATATTAGAGAGAGAGAGAGAGAGAGAGAGAGAGAGAGAGAGAGAGAGAGAGAGAGAGAGAGCACCTGTTGGATGCGGTCATTCAAATTGCATGAGTTTGAAACATTAATTCATATTATGGGCTCTCTCTCTCTCTCTCTCTCTCTCTCTCTCTCTCTCTCTCTCTCCTTGTATAAAAGATGGCCTTGAAAGAAAGGAAGTAGACGAGAAAGAAACAAATGAATAGAGAAAGAAAGTTAGAAATAAAAAGGGAGAGATAAAAGACTTGACGTTAACGGATCAAAAAAATAGAAAAACGATATTTTTCTTAATCTCAAGAATTGGAAAAATTATAATTATTTAATATCATATTTGTATCTATAGTCTATTTTATTTAGCCGTGCATATTTGCACTTGACTCACAGGGGTGCCCTTTTAGCTCGGAAAGGTTCCTGATACCTCATTGGTCGGAAGTATTTTTGTCCGAACACCTTCATTGTTCTCAAATAATTACCAAGTAATGTGAATCGAAACTTATTTACTAACATATATTTCTCCATCAGATATATGTTTTGTCAATAAACAATGTGAAAGAATAAATATATCATAAAGTATCGTCATGGTAAGTCTAAATTTAATATAATAATGCGCCGAAGTCAACGACAGCAGCTTACTTTCGGATGCACGATTTGTAATTTTGTAATTTTTCACATATTTTAACACAAATTGGGATAAATTACACTCAGCATAAGTTAAACATGTTATTATAAACTTTCTTTGAATACCAGAATATACCAAAAACATGGAATTAATAAAACCCGATATTTGTGAAAACTTGCGGGGAGGTAAAAGAACAGCCTGCCAACTTGGCGGGAAAACAATCACCGCTGACTTTCATACAGTCATTGCATCATCTTCTTAATTTATGTAAGTGTTAAAATCAATGTTATGTTATTGAGATTACTTTGAGGGCTATATATGCAAAAAGAAAATGTCAATGCTTCTTTTCGTAGGAGCACACTAATAAAAAAATTATATTTCGGAGAAATTAACAAATTAACTCTTTCATATAAGTTACAGCAGACAATGCGGAATAAACAAACTTTTCATTTTCCCATTCTGTGCTCTGTTCAGGACTAATATAATGTTAACACAAGTTTCTGCGGATATTTTGAAAAGTTAAAGAATAAACCTCCACGACAAAATTAGCAACCACTTTCTATAGAGACATACATCATAGGCCTACATAGACCTAGCCTAACTTATATCAAGCATCCGCTACTGTTTACTGGTACTTCTTATCTTAAAGAGTTAAGCAAAATTTTGTGCAGTTGTAAAAAAGTTATGTTAAGGTAAGACTTTGTTCACAGGGTTTGCTTCATGCAGTGCAAGCATGACAACATCCGCTGTCCATAGTACTGCAGACTCCTGCTCTCAACACTCCCGAGGCACCAAGCTCACCAGTCAAAGCCGGAATATGGTTATGAGTGTCTTCAAGTTCATCGCTCAGGGAGGATGGTATGAGACGATGACCGATGTTTTAACAAACACCGCAGTTGCAACAGGCGTCTCAATGCGAACGGTTCAACACCTCAAATAATTGAATATGACATTATGTGATGGTATATTTCACTCACCTAAGCCCAAAAAGAGAACATCTACAGTTGGGGATCAGGTTGACATTTTTGACAGGGAATGTATAAAGAGAGAGATCCTTTCTTTTTATGAGAGAGGAGAACTACCCACGATATCCTCCTTGTTAGAAAGAATAAAAGAGCCTCCTGTAAATTTCAGAGGTTCAAGGAGTTCTCTATATAAATTAGTTAGAATTATGGGATTTAGGTTTAGAAAAGTTATGAGTGGGAGAAAATTCTTAATGGAGAGAAGTGACATTGTTAATGCCAGGAATAAATATCTTAGAGAAATAAAAAGAAACAGAGAAAGTCTAAACCCTAGACCAGAAGTATATCTAGACGAGACTTGGGTAAACCAAAATCTTAGCATAGAACGGTGTTGGACAAATGAAGACGGAACAGTAGGACCTAAGCTAAAATCTGGGAAAGGAGCAAGGTTTATAATGATACATGCTGTGGGTAGTCATGGTTTTATAGATGGAGCCTTTCTTATGTTCAAGTCAAAAAATGGAGCAAAGGGGGATTATCATGACTCCATGGATTGTAAAACATTTAAATTTTGGTTTAGAAATCAGCTTCTTCCTAACATAAATAATCAGTCCCTGATGGAGTACCTGCAAGTAAGAGATGTTTTCCCATGGCGGGCAGGCACCAAGTGAGTGTGCCGGTTGCAGAGAGCAACCGAGTCAGTCTGTATCTGAGGACTCATTAAACCACATGTCCCAACCATCGTGTGTCTCTTGTCCTGCCTTGACATCCAATATGGCGCAGTGATTCTCAAGGACCAACGTGACCCTCACCATGCCCTTCCAGCGCCGCTCAGTGCAGTCCACCCCAAGGGCCGCACGCCCCGTCGTCCCCCGTGGACTCGTCCCTGCCCTGCAAGAAGCCAGGCAGGCCATGGCGGCACAGCAGCAAATGATCAACGTTCTCCGTGACCGGCTTTCGACACATGCTACCCCGGCACCTCGTGTCCCTGCGTCTGCAGCCACGGAGAAGTGCGAAATTGAGCTGAAGCCCGCCGCATTCAGGTCCTGGAGGAGGTCGATGGAATGCTGGATCGAACTGTGCAGACTACTGCCGCACGAGGTCGTCCACCACATCAGGCTATACTGCACACCCCCTCTACAACGGGCGCTGGACGCCAGATTCACCTCACAGGAATGGAGCAACCTCACCGCTACGGAAGCCATGGATTTTATTCGCGATATTGTGTTGCGTTCTACAAACCGTGCTGTGTTAAGGTCGGAGTTTTTTAATGCGGTACAAGGCCCAGGAGAAAGTGTCAGTGATTACTTTTTAAAGTGTTCTCAAAAGGCCACCGATTGCAATTTCCAGTGCCCTCAGTGTCAGTGTAATCTGGCTGAATATATGTTATTACCTAAGTTAATGGTGAGGCTATGCGTCGCCATGTATACCAGTGTAGCAATGACATCAATAGTGTTAGTGCCCTTAGGGCCAGGTGCTGTGCCTACAAGGCGGCCCGCGTCGACGCCGCTGCGCGCCAATGCAACTGGAGGGAATCTGCTTGTGCAGCTGGCAGCGAGACACCCGAGGCAGATCATCCGAGTGCAACCGTCGCTGGCACAGGTAGGGGTCCCCCACCCCCTCCCTGCGGGAACTGCGGTGGGCGCCATGCCTCTGGTAGAGCTTCATGCCCCGCTAAATCCGTCGTATGCAACGGGTGCCACAAGCAAGGCCACTACTACAGATGCTGCAGAAAGTTACAGGCAAAATTGGCAGGATCCCCGACAGATGTGTCTAGTGCTACGTCTAGCGCTGTGCTTGTTGCGGGCGCCAACCTCGCCCGCCACCCAGTAGTGGAGGTGACAGTCGTCCACAACGACACAGGAGTACGAGTGCCAGTCACAGCCGTGGTGGACACTGGGGCACAGGTATGTGTGGCTGGGCCCTCCTTGCTATCGCACCTCCAAGTCCGCCTAGCTTCTCTTACACCCCGGGCTGGCTTGAGGGATGTGGCAAACCTTCCCCTGAAGTGCCTTGGATCTGCCGTGTGCCACGTCACCCTGCAAGGTCGCACCACAGAGCAGGACGTGTACTTCGTGCAGTCGGCAAAGCACCTCTTCCTGTCGTTGGATGCTTGCAGGGATTTAACGCTGGTACCCAAGGAGTTCCCCCCTCCCTCCCCCGCGGTGGCACACATGAGCCTGTTCGATGGCACAGCCAGAAGGACCGCCCAGGTACCACCCCGACCTGCTGAGGTGCCCATGCCGCCCCAGGAGGAACATGCGACCAGGTTGGAAGCCTGGCTCCTGCAACATCTCGCTACGACGACATTCAACACAGCCAGGAAGCCATTGCCAGTGATGCAGGGGAAACCGCACCGTATCCACCTGCTCCCAGGAACTACGCCTTACGCATGCCATACCCAAGCATCAGTGCCAAAACACTGGGAAGAGGAAGTGAAGGCCCAGCTCGAAGAAGATGTCGCCCGTGGCGTCATAGAACCGGTACCCGCCGGGCATCCAACCGAATGGTCTGCCCGGATGGTGGTCGTCGTCAAGAAGTCAGGACAGCCACGCCGTACAGTCGACTATCAGCGCCTCAACGCATCTTGCCTATGGGAGACACACCACACCCCCGCCCCATTTGATATGGTGTCCGGGGTACCTAAGCACACGTTCAAGACCGTGGCGGACGCGTACTGGGGATACCACCAGGTGGAGTTAGACGAAGAAAGTCGCGATCTAACCACATTCATTACCCCCTGGGGAAGATTTCGTTACCGTCTTACACCCATGGGGCACTGCTCTGCCGGCGATGCGTATACTCGACGATTTGACGACGCCATCCAGGACATCCAGAGAAAATATAAGTGCGTAGACGACACCTTACTCTACGACGATAGCATCGAAGGGGCCTTCTGGCATGCCTACGACTTCCTCGAAACATGCGCAGCCAAGGGTATCACGCTCAAGCCGGAGAAATTCCTATTCGCAAGAAGGGAAGTAGACTTCGTGGGCTTCAACCTGGGCTGGGAGGCCTACAAGCCAACAGAGGAACGTTTAGCGGCCATCAAGAACTTCCCGATGCCACGTCAGCCCTCTATCACCGACATAAGGGCTTGGTACGGATTTGTCAACCAGCTGGCGCCATTCCTCGCAACAGCCCCCATCATGAACCCATTCAGGGAGCTCCTCAAAAAACCAACTGGGAAGGCAGTGTACTGGGACGAGGCACTCCGCACCAAATTTCATCACGCCCAAGACACGATCTGCCAATTAGCAAAGGACGGACTGGCCTACTACGACAGGAGCCGCCCCACAGCAGCGATCACCGACTGGAGCAAAGAAGGCATAGGGTTTGTAATCCTTCAACAGTATTGTTCATGCAGCTCCGCCAATACGCCCTTTTGCTGCACGGGTGGGTGGCGCCTGGCACTATGCGGCAGCCGCCATCTCACTGTCGCCGAAGCTGGCTACGCTGCCGTGTAGGGGGAGGCCCTCGCGGTAGCCTGGTGTCTCCAGAAGGCGAGGCTGTTCTTGCTGGGGTGCCCCAATCTCACCGTTGTTACGGACCACCGCCCGTTAACCAAGTTACTGGGGGATCGGGCCCTCACGGAAATCTCGAACCCCCGCCTCTTCAGGCTGAAGGAGAGAACTCTGCAGTACCGATTCAGGGTCAAGTACCTGCCGGGGAAGCGTATTAGCGCGGCGGACTTCTTGTCCCGATACCCCACTCTGAAAGCCGATCCCAGCGCCTACGACATGGACCTCGACGAAGACCTCACCGGCACCATGGCGGCCACCGACTTGGCAGCAGTAGAGCACGACAGCTGTGTCGTGGACGAGGCAAGAGTCAGGCACGCCGCTGTCAGCGACCCCGTGTACCAGCTGCTCATGGCCAGGGTCCTGGCCAGGGACTGGGCCGATAGGAAGTCCCAGGAAGTTGCGTGCCTTCGGCCCTTCTACAGTGTCAGGGAGAGGCTAGCCGATATCCAAGACTTGGTGACATACACGTTCGAACAGGGAAACGTTCGCCTAGTTATCCCGGAGCCTCTCCGTCAGCAGGTAGCTGCCAACCTACACGCGGGGCACCAAGGCCTGGATTCGATGCAACGACGAGCGCGCCAGACGGTGTACTGGCCTGGACTCGAGGGGGACCTGCAGTATCACCGATCCTCGTGTGAAGAATGCGACGTACACGCACCATCCCAGGCCGCGGAGGAACTCATCATCACGCCGCCCTCAGAGTACCCCTTCCAGATGACGGTAGCAGATATGTTCCAGCACGACGGACACTCGTATATGGCCTACGCAGACAGGCTCACAGGGCGGCTGGAGCTGGCCCACTTCCCCCACGGATCCTCCTCCTCCCACATCAAGACTCAGCTACGTCGCTACTTCGCCAGATGGGGGGCCCCGGAGCAAATCTCCATGGATGGTGGCACCAATCTGGCAAGCGAGGAAATGGGGGCATTTTTCAGGTTATGGGGCGTGTCTGTGCGTCTATCATCCGCCCAGTACCCGCAGTCCAATGGCAGGGCAGAGGCCGCAGTCAAGATCGGGAAGCGGATAATAATGGCGAACACGGGCAGCAGCGGCACCCTCGACATGGACAAGTCCTCTATGGCTATCCTGCAGTACCTCAACACCCCCCTCCGCGGAATAAACAAGTCACCCGCCCAGATGGCAGCGGGCAGGCAGCTCCGAGATGGCGTACCTACGGCCCGCTGGCACCTCACGGTAGACAAACACTAGGGGGGCAACCTTACGGCAAAGAGAACGTCAGATGGCTGACAGTGGTGCCGCCCTCACCGGGGCCGGACCATCCAGAAAGCTCCCAGCCATCAACCCGGGATCCCAAGTGCGAGTGCAAAATCAGGCCACCAAGCTGTGGGACCGCACCGGTACCGTGACGGAAACGCTCCCATATCGACAATACCTAGTCAAACTAGATGGCAGCGGGCGCCTCTCCCTTCGTAACAGGAAGCACCTGCGTCTCACATCATCGGGGCCCCAGCCTGGACGGGCCACACCTGCTACGCATCCAGCCACGCCCACGCCCGAGCAGCTACCAGGCAGTCACCCTACGCCCAGCCCACATGCAGTACGGGAGCCACGCCCATCACGGCGCACTAGAAGGCCTGCGTGGATGGATGACTACATGTGATCATCGTACATTACAGCGGCACCTGCATATTTTTTTTTATGGCCTTTGCTTTTCATATTATTCTATGAACATGTATTACCTGCACATTGTGGTTGCATTACTGACAGCTATGTACCTGTCTTTCTATTCTCGCACATGCACCCAATTTAATCCATGTTTATCCATGCATTATTTTTTATCATTGCCTCTCCATGTATACCCATATATTAATCTCGGGGGGGGGGGATGATGGAGTACCTGCAAGTAAGATATGTTTTCCCATGGCGGGCAGGCGCCAAGTGAGTGTGCCGGTTGCAGAGAGCAACCGAGTCAGTCTGTATCTGAGGACTCATTAAACCACATGTCCCAACCATCGTGTGTCTCTTGTCCTGCCTTGACATCCAATAGTCCCTAATCATTATGGATAATGCTCCATATCACTCTAAAATATTAAACAAAGTTCCAACAATTAGCAACAAAAAGTGCCAAATACTTCAGTGGTTAGAGTCAAATAAGATTGATCATGATCCTGCTATTACAAAACTAGAACTGCTCAAGATATGCAAGCTTCATAGGGAAAGAGAAATATATGAAATAGATCAAATAGCTGCTAATCACGGCCACAGAGTACTAAGATTGCCACCCTATCACTGCATGTTCAATCCAATAGAACTAATTTGGGCCCAAGTAAAAACAGAAATTAAAAAAGGGAATTCTCATTGTAGTCAGTCTTTGAAAAATGTTGAAAAAATTATGCAAGAAGCAATTAATCATGTAACCCCACAGCACTGGTAAAATGCTATGAAGCAAGTGAGGAAAATTGAAACTGACTATCGAGCCAAGAATGCGGCTCTTGACCATTTGCTTGATCAATTCATAATTAATATAGAGTCTGATGAAAGCATGAGTGAAGATGAAATGTGTGTATAGATAAAAATAGTTCCATTTGATTATGTGGGATTATATCAATAACATTCTTTAATTCATTATTGTTATTTTTATTCAACCACCATTAGATAAATATTAGAACAATTTAATGTTGTTTTATGTTTTGTATATATTATTATTATTGTGTGTATTTTGACTTTCAACATTGTAAACAAATTCATTTTGATTTAGATAAGGTGGACATAATTAGGTAGTATTTTTTCTTAATAATGGTATCTATATTTCTGTTTATGATTTTGACTTCATATGCAAATTGTAAAATATGTTTTGTACCTTACGTCAGTATGTAAATAATAATAACAACATAAATTATATGCTGTGTAGCAAGTAGGCCTATAGCTTATTTTGTAAACCTCTACACTATTTTAATGAGACTAGCACGCGCTTCCCTTCAGCCAACATTTTCCACAGATGATAAGAAATAAGGAATCGTAGTGCGGATATCCCTCATATGAAAGAAGGGATATCGGGGAAAATAGATAGATATTAGGTGAGGAACAGGAATGTGGGAAAATACTGAGCAAAATATTACGAAGAGAGAAATTGCATCTATGAAAATCAGCGGTGATTGTTTTCCCGCCAAGTTGGCAGGCTGTTCTTTTACCTCCCCGCAAGTTTTCACAAATATCGGGTTTATTAATTCCATGTTTTTGGTATATTCTGGTATTCAAAGAAAGTTTATAATAACATGTTCAACTTATGCTGAGTGTAATTTATCCCAATTTGTGTTAAAATATGTGAAAAATTACAAAATTACAAATCGTGCATCCGAAAGTAAGCTGCTGTCGTTAACTTCGGCGCATTATTATATTAAATTTAGACTTACCATGACGATACTTTATAATATATTTATTCTTTCACATTGTTTATTGACAAAACATATATCTGATGGAGAAATATAGGTTAGTAAATAAGTTTCGATTCACATTACTTGGTAATTATTTGAGAACAATGAAGGTGTTCGGACAAAAATACTTCCGACCAATCAGGTATCAGGAACCTTTCCGAGATAAAAGGGCACCCCTGTGAGTCAAGTGCAAATATGCACGGCTAAATAAAATAGACTATAGATAATAAACATGTGTGTATAGGCAAGAAAGTTGTCCCCCTCTGCCATCATCATCATAAGATCCTCGCCACTGGCTGTCTTTATGGCTCCCTGGAGCTGGTAGGGATTCCTCTGAGGAAATTATGAGGACATTTAGTAGGCTCCGGGATCCAGGATCCAGGCTCCATTAGATTTGTCTAGTTTAGTTAAGTGGCAATTTAGTTTTCTCTCTTCAATCTCTGGCTTAGAAATTTTATTTTTATTATCATATTTTCATTATTTTCATTTTCATTCTAGAAATTTATGATTAAGGTTGTTGTGGCCTTATTGTTTGCAACCTGACCACCCTAGTGCGCTAAGGTTGGTGAGATTTGGGGGAGCCTGTAGGTCTATCTGTTGAGTCATCAACAGCCATTGCTTGGCCCTCCTTGGTCCTATCTTGGGTGGAGAGGAGCTTGGGCGCTGATCATGTAACATATGGTCAGTCTCTGGGCGTTGTCCTGCTTGCTAGGGCAATGTCACTGTCTCTTGCCTCTGTCATTCATGAACGACCTTTAAACCTTTAAATGTGTGTTTGGTGGTTAAATTAGTTTGTAATCTATATTTTTCTCTTTATTTATATGGAGGATCTTTTCAGAAGTTTCTGATTGTAGGAAATATATGTGGGTGTGTGGGGAAGATGATGGGTATATAGAGAATTATAAGTTTGTGGATATATTTACATTTGTAAAGAATATATTTTTCTTTTGTGAAATATTAGTTTGCAGATATTTCTGATTTTATGGAAAACATTTGTGGCCTTTGGAGTAAATTTGGAGGGTCTGGAGAAAACTTATGGATTTCAGAAAGTACTATAGTTAAATATATTTAAAAAATTTTATTAACAAACAATATGCATGCCGAAATACAACAGAATCTCTCTCTCTCTCTCTCTCTCTCTCTCTCTCTCTCTCCACAACCATGCAGACACTGGATAAGCCCAACGAAGAGACTAATGTTTTTCTTCATTATCTTTTAATGGAATATAAAACTATGAAAAATATTGGCTTCGTTATTCAAGGAAGACGATTAGGTAAGTTTGGTTAATAGATTTCTATCTTTATTTACTCTGGAAAATGGGGTTAATTTATATATATATATATATATATATATATATATACAGTATTTATACATACATACATATATAATATATATATATATTTACATTTACATATATACTATATATATATACATATACAGTATATATATATATATATATATATACATATATATATATCTATATATTTACATATACAGTATCTCTCTCTCTCTCTCTCTCTCTCTCTCTCTCTCTCTCTCTATATATATATATATATATATACATATATATATATTATATATTATATATATGTATATATATATATATATATATATCCCGTTTAGAGAGTATGCCTTAACGTGGTGAAAGGGTTTGAATAATGCCATGATCGGCAAAGTTGTACTAGTCAGGGCCAAAAAAATACTTAGTTGGCTTGCTGTGAGTCATCAGGCAAAAATCTCCCTCCATCACCAATCTGCACTGGCGAGCGTGATGTTGAAAACTGGCCAAAGCCCAGACATGAATAAAGACATATCAGAATCTTTGTCTTACAGCGGACTATAAGTGGATGCGTTTGTGATTGTTGTTATTAGATATATATATATATATATATATGTGTGTGTGTGTGTGTGTGTGTATATATATATATATATATATATGTATATATAGTTAAGGAATATCTAACAGTACAAACACAAATATACAACAATAAAAGGAAGGACATTACATCCCAGTAGATATCGCTGTAACGAACGATGCCATTTAAACATTGCCCTCGTCCTAGTCCAGCGAACAGAACAGTTCCATGTCAACAAACACTTCGAGATTCCATTACCTTTGAAGACACATGAGGATTTCTTTCAACATGTTTTTCTTCCTTTTACTCATACATGAATATTTATTCTTGATGGGAATTCACTGTGTAAATATGTTTAGATATTTTATGTTGCAGTTGAAAGAGATGTCGAGCTAGGAAATATAAGGGACTGTCTTTGTTCAATTGGGAGTCAACGAAAAGTATTCGTTTGCTATTATTCGATTGGTGAGGAACTTTTAAGATCTTTATTGGTTTAAATCTTATTGATACTGTGTTATTCTATTTCTGTTTATTGAGAACTTTTTTTTATACTGTGTATAAATTGTTTTCTACACTTTTTCTCTTGTTTGATAAATTATCAATTTTACTGTTTTTACGTTTATTTCGGCAAATGACAAACTCTAGTGATCTAACGTGATATTCTATTACATAATTCTTTTTTACTTAAACTCTTTTTCGGTTTGAATTAATTCTAATCTTTAGTTTCCATCACCTTTCTAATTCTCTCTTTAATATTTTCTAATTCCATTATACTTCTCACATTTATCTCTATTTAGTAAGGAGGCGGGTGGGAGTGGCAATCACCCCTATATAATAAATAAAAATTATCTGGATATATAAACAAATATATAAACATATACATATATATTACTTCCAGCTCAAGCTCAGAGGCATTACCAGATGTACAACCACTCGGTCTCTCCCTGTCCCCTGGGTATGGGGAGGTAGTGAGTAGTCATACCCGGCTGAGATTAGGTCATAGGGGGTATGTATGCTTGTGTGTGCATATCTATATAGATATTTAACCATCATTTTTGACGGGTCACGTACACTAGTTTCTAATATTTTTATAGTTAACCTTCTTACTTTATCATGACTGAAATCTGCTTGCACCAGACCCATACTGCCTGCTGCAAGAAGCAATAGTGCTTGACCTTTAATCATGCTGGATCTTAGACCTTAAAGGTTTAAAGGCCACTCATGAATGGCAGAGGCATTGTCCTAGCAAGTAGTACAATACCCTATAGACTGACCATACCTACGACCCAACCTTGGACCAGGGAGGGCCAGGCAATGGCTGTTGATGACTCATAGGCTCTCCCAAAGCTCCTATCTTTAGCTCACAAGGATAGTGAGGTTACAGACACTAAACGGACTAACTAGTCTCAGTGAGAACCGAAAACCAGTCCGGCAGATCTGCAAGCAGGGAGGTTACGAATAGGCCACAATAATACATAAATCGCAACCCTCTTCTCTTATCCGGGGTTGTGCCATTTAATAATCACATTAATTCTTATAATTGTTTGACATTTGAGAGTTGGAAACTACATTGATTCTTTAAATTTCACGACCCAATTACCGTAATTGTCTCTAATTTACGCAATTTATGTAATTAGTTAAACAGATGGACATTTATTGGAGAGTTTATTTTTCAAGGTAATGTTAATTACAACAGTGCTAATTGCTGTCCTTTTAATTAGATAGTTATAGGAGACACTTTTAATGAATGTGTAATTAGGAAATCGTGTGTCACTATCGTATTATTATTATTATTATTATTATTATTATTATCATCATTGCTACTACTACTATTTATCATTATTATTATCATTGTCATTGTCATTATTATTTTTATTATTATTATTATTATTATTATTATTATTATTATTGTTATTGTTATTGTTATTGTTATTGTTATTGTTATTGTTATTGTTATCATCTAAGCTATAAACTAGGTGGAATAGACCAGTGAGGAAAGTAGATAATGAAACAGATAGAATAGTGTGCTGAGATTACCTTCAAGCAAGAGAACTCTACCCTAACACATTGGAAGACCATGGTGGAGAGGCTATGACACTACCCAAGACTAGAGAACAATGGTTTAATTTCGGAGTGTCCTACTAGAAGGGCTGCTTATTCGAGCTGGGTTTTAAACAAACCAGGTCCCATCAAAGTGTATGAATTACTGTACCTCTTGATGGCAACACTTTAATGATGGTATCTGGCCCTTGTGAATTGAGAAACAAAGCCAGTTTCAAGGGAATTGAACATCATTGAATCTTTTTAGGTAAATTTGAAGGGAATCGAACGCAGGAAAATTGAGATTAAATGGCATGAAAGAAACATTACCAAGTTTTGGTGGGAAACATTTAGCGAAACAAGAAACTGTTTATTTTCTTACTGGAGATTACGTTGCCTGGAATAGAGCTGGAATAGAGATTTCACTTCCAGAATGTCAAAGAGATTTTCAGCGACGTTGCTTCTGGAATCCTGTTAATATTAAAGGAAGATTATACGAAAGGTGGCCCAAGGGTTGCGAATCAGGACATTATATTATGAATGGTTATGAATGGTCCTGAGAGAGAGAGAGAGAGAGAGAGAGAGAGAGAGAGAGAAAAAAAAAATTGCAAATGCACTTAATACAAAAAAGGGGGGAATATGAATGTAAATTTTACTTAATACAAGATAGAAGCAAATACACATAATACTGTAGAGAGAGAGAGAGAGAGGAGAGAGAGAGAGAGAGAGAGAGAGAGAGAGAGGGGTGTATGTTAGCCTACCTGAGAGAGAAAGCTGAAGAAGGGAGGGACAGAGTTAAACTACCTGGCACGAAATACTAAAGTCTAAAGTGTGTATGTATGATGAGAGAGAGAGAGAGAGAGAGAGAGAGAGAGAGATTTCCCGGTGACGTCTCTTACTGAGAAACAATACCTATTTTTTCTCGTCTGCATCTGATTTGAGATATTGTGATCTCCACAAAGGTGGTTGTATTTTCCAGTCGGTTTAGTAATTTATTTATTCGCCTGTGGAGAGGATTACGTCAAAAGTACTCAACGGATTTTGACGATATTCTCACCACAGATAGATATTAGATCATGGATGATATCATTAAGATTTGGAGATGATCCGATACCGGATCCGGATTTTAGATCCGGATTTGCATTTTCCACAAATTCTTAAGGTTACGTGAAAACCGATTGATGGATTTTGACTAAATTTGTACCACAGATATATATTTGGTCAAGGATGTCACCCATAAATTTTGGAGATGATCCGGATCCGGATCCAGATTCTAGAACCGGATTTCCACTTTTCCCAATTCTAAAGCTTACGTCAAAAATAATTGACACATTTGATTTTCAAATTTTTTTAACAATGGATAGATATTATACATCGGAAGAACCCATGAAATTTTGGAGTTGATACGGACCAAGATCACGATTTTAGATCCACATTACACCTTTTACCATCTACTAGACTAGTGGTTCCCAACCTGAGGGAAATTTCCCCCTGGGGGGAAATTTGAAGCTTCCAGGGGTGAAATAATTGCACTACCTACTAACAAAAAAAAAAAAAAAAAAAAATGTCCACATAGTACGTGCGGCAATTTGTTGTTAGCCATTCAATTGTGATATGATCAAATAATTTCTCACTGACATGATGTTCAAGGGGAGAATTGGAATATCATGCCCATTTCTGAGGCAGGCGAGTGGGCATGAGGGCTGGGCGGGGCATGAAGGGGGAAATCTGGATGGTTGAACTGGGTGCAGGGGGAAATGACAGGAAAAAGGTTGGGAACTACTGTATTAGACAGTCATAATATGAAAAGTGGGAGGCAATATCCGTAGACTTTAGTTAAATGTTGGCCATGTACGTCGGGGAGGTCTGAAATCAGTAATTACTCTTGTTGTTATTATCACTAGTGAACGTGACCTGTCAAATATGATGGCTAGATATGTAGATAGATATGCTCAAAAGTGCATCGCAACCTCCTCTCACCAGTGTATGATTACTTCCCCTTGCCTTTACCCGATGGATGGTAAAAGATAATCGTAACCGGAAATATATATATATATATATATATATATATACATATATATACATATATATATATATATATATATATATAGCCAAACACTTGCTCTTTATTATATAAGGGAGATTGTTTTTACATTATTATTATTATTGTTATTGTTATTTTTATTGTTAGTAGTAGTAGTAGTAGTAGTAGTAGTAGTAGTAGTAGTAGTAATGATACCTCTATACATATATACACATATACATGCATACATACTTAGCTACACAGTTAGTAGTAGTAGTAGTAGTAATAGTAGTAGTAGTAGTAATATAATACGTCCATTCATACATACATGCATCCATACATACATCCATACCTACATTGCATACATATCTACAAAGTCACTCAACTTAATGTGTGATACCAAAAAGCCATAAAAAAAATAAGAATTTCTATTTGAGTAAACATTTTCCTCAGACGCCAGAAAATCTCTTCTTGTAAAACAACAACAATAAAGAAAACAACTCCAAAAGATCCTTTGAGTGCAAGGATATCTCCGAAGAAAGGCGTGACGTGAAACACACAGGAAGGATCATCCAAGCAGTTGACACTGGGATGCTGGCGAGAGGCAATTTCCGATCATGGGAGATTTCATTCAACTCTAAATCTCAGTATCTTTAGTTCATATTATTTATGGATGTAAGTCTCCAGCATATTCACAAACACACATATATACAGCATATATACACAACAATAAATGCATCTGTTTCTAGCCCACTGCAGGACAAAGGCCTCATACGTGTCTTTATTCATGTCTGGGGTTTGGCCAGTTTCCATCACCATGCTGGCTAATGTATATTGGTGATGTTGAGAGACTTTAGGCTGATAGCTTACAGGAAACCAATCTAGTATGGGTGTTCCTGGCTAATATAGCTTTGCTGATCATGGTGATATATATATATATATATATATATGTATGTATATATATATATATGTATATATATATATATATATATATATACAGTATAGATATAGATATATGCAAATAAAATTGGTAGATGAATGCCATTGAAGAAGAATATAATTTATAGCATTTATTTTCTCATGTTGGAGCCCTTGGGCTTATAGCATCCTTCTTTTCCAACTACACTTGTAGCTAAGCTTGTAATAATAATAATAATAATAATAATAATAATAATAATAATAACTAGTATGTCCTTCCTGTTCTTATAGCCTCTATTCAGAACCATTATATACCTAAAGCTGAGAGAGAGAGAGAGAGAGAGAGAGAGAGAGCGAGAGAGAGAGAGAGAGAGAAAGAGAGAGAGAGAGAGAGAGAGAGAGAATATTAAGCTTACTTTTCAATACCTTCTTATATATGATAACCAGTTAAGACTGAAAGGCATTGAATTAAGCTGTTTACTTGTGATATGTCTTCGTAGAAAAGTTACATTAGCGAATAGCTAACCTTTTTGGTGGAAGAACTACATTAGAGAATAATATTTTGCTTTGAGGGTAAATGATCTATCAGTTTACACAAATAACAATAAGTAGAGAGACGAAATCTTATAGCTATGCATCTGAGACTTTTTTTATGCTGTAATCTTATAGAAATATTGTAGCAGGAGACGTCTTGAGGACATTATTAAATTTTCATAAGATGGACGACTGCTAGTTCCTATTTTCTTGTTTGCTAAAGATTGTACACTTAGAAATTTTCCTTAAAAAACGGTAAAAAAACCTGGAATATATATATATATATATATATATATATATATATATTTATATATATGTATATATATACATATAAACATATACGTGCACTTATATTCTATTATGAACCCAAAAAATCCATGTATGCCAGTCAAAAGGAAAGGTAGTTCAGCAAAAGAATACTCAACTCTGATTACCCGAGAACTCATATTGTCTCGACCAATAGCCTGGAAAGAAGTAAATTCATTATCTTTTTCTTGAACCAGATATAAGTTTCGCTTTATTGACACGTCGTTATCCAAGTCTGGAATCGTCTCATGAAAGGTGAAGAACGAGATTATCTCACCGGGAGAATTGAGAAACTTTTTGTCTTGAATTCACCTTTTTAGTTTTTAATAATATTTGAAAAACTAAAATTGAAGAATAATGATGATAGTATTTATAGTTATTGATTTCATTTCCTAATTTCTTTTAAAATGTACTAATTTTAATAATATCTCGTGTTTTAATTTCAAGGTATCTGGGCTTGAAAATCTTCAATAAGAAAGTAATAATGATTTTAGGGACATTTAAGAATAGAGATGATGATAATATTAATAGTTATTGATTTCAATTCCATATTTCTTATTAAATTCTCTAATTATATATGATATTTCCTGTTTTAACGTCAAAGCATCTGTGTTGAAGACTCTGTAATAAGAAAATAAATATGGTTTTAGTGAAGTTTGGATTCAATTAATCGATGACTTATCTAAGTGGCAAAAAGTCTTGAATCACTCTGATTATTAAAAACGTAATAAATTGGATTGATAACTAAAATATATAATGATTTACATTAATAAATGAGAATTCAGCAAGAAAATTACATATGTTTTGAACCAGGTGAAATATTTCAGCTCTTAACTGAAGTGTAGAAACTATTACTGTACATGAACGATCGCTACCCAAAAGATTCTCTTTTTTACAGAAAGGTAATGAATTACGAGTGTATTGTGATGCTCTCTCTCTCTCTCTCTCTCTCTCTCTCTCTCTCTCTCTCTCACGAGATTATGATAGTTAACTAAAAGATTCTTCCTTCTACAAAAAAAGTAATGAATTATGGGTGTGTATTGACATGCGCTCTCTCTCTCTCTCTCTCTCTCTCTCTCTCTCTCTCTCTCTCTCACGAGATTATGATAGTTAACTAAAAGATTCTTCCTTCTACAAAAAAAGTAATGAATTATGGGTGTGTATTGACATGCGCTCTCTCTCTCTCTCTCTCTCTCTCTCTCTCTCTCTCTCTCTCTCTCATAAGATTCCTTAACACAAAAGAGCCTAAATCCTGGAACACAAATATAAAATTCCAGTCGAAACGACTTTTCCATTGTTTTACAAGAGAATTATTTTTTGGAGACTGATCCATGGTAGAAGGTCTGGAAGATTAGAAAAGAATAATAATAATTAAGATAATAAGATTAATAATATAATTCTAATAATAAAAACAATAACAATAACAGTGGCAATAATAATATTGGTATTGATGATAGAGATAAGTTTCTTTTATATTACGGGTGATTTTTGACCTAAAGCTTTTACAATTTGGTTTAAAATCCAAATAATTTCACAGAGGGTTTAAAATCAATTGATTTTCAAAGTACGTTTTTAGCATGAGTTCGTTATATATAGAAAAGCTTTATGGAAATATATACGTTGTTTTTGTTTATGTTATTTTTGAAGTAGGGACAGTTTTCAAATAGAGGTCCATAATGTATAGAGAGATCTATTTATTTCCTCTTGAAAACACAAAATATTTCCAGATTCAAATAAGCATCCCACCCCTCTCTCTCTCTCTCTCTCTCTCTCTCTCTCTCTCTCTCTCAACACAATATTGTACTTAATGGAGGGCCTCACATCGCTATATGGACGTGAAAAAAACGTCTCTATTTTTCTTCGATATCTATTCCTGTATTTTGTTTACATTGAAATCCGACTCCATTAGACTACTACGTTTGATGTCTTCCTAAGTAAAACTTGTTGATCCATTGGAATTTCATGTTGACAACAATAATACGGAGCTTTTCATAGGTTTTCATGTGGCCCTATTAAACAAATTATTGGTTTTTGTTATTATCATTTTTTAGAACATTTCATCTTTTTATTTGATATACTTCAAAACAATATGTCTACATATCTAATAATATATGCATGTATATATATATATATATATATATATATATATTTATATATTTATATATATATACTCACACACATATATATATATATATATATATATATAAATACAGTATATATATATATAATATATATAAAAAGAGCCAGAACCTTTTTTGTTATTATAATATAGTAGGTAAGCTGCAACCCTAGTTGGAAAAGTTTGATGCTCTAAGCCCAAGGGCTCCAACAGGGAAAATAACCGAGTGAGGAAATGATATAAAACTATAAGAGAAGTTTAACAACAATAACAATATTAAAATAAATCTTTAATATATAAACTACAGAAACATGAAACTAATAAGTGGAAGAGAAATAAGATAGGATAGCTTGACTAAGTGTACCTTCAAACAAGAGACCATGGTACAGAGGCTATGGCTCTACCCAAGACAAGAGAAAAATGGTTTGATTTTGGAGAGTCCTCCTAGAGTAACTGCTTTCCATAACTAAAATGTCTCTTCTACCCTTACCAAGAGGAAAGTGGCCACTGAACAGTAA
>NC_090758.1:9905451-9907951 GCF_036898095.1 Palaemon carinicauda
TAGGATCAGGGAGAACATGGCAATGGATACTGATGACTCAGCAGACAGACCTATATGCTCTCCCAAATACCTGAAGGATAGTGAGGTATCAGACATTACAAGAAACGATCGATCTTGAGCGGGTATCGAACCCCCCATCCAACAGATCGCCAGGAAGGGATGTTTTCAATATGCCACCAGAAGCAAATAGAGCGATGGATACCTATATCATAAGATGAGCGTATGGTTTTGAACTATGGTTGCTGCAAAAGATTTCGGGCGAAATAAGCCACACCCCCTGATGACGTCATAGCCAATCTCGTTGTCTCCCACGTTAGTCCCACCCCCTGGTGACGTCATAGCCTATCACGTTGTCTCACACATTAGCCCCACCCCTTGTTGACGTCATAGCCAATCACGTTGCCTCCCACGTTAGCAAAGGTCACAATACATCCCCTTACAAATTTCAACCTGTTAAGGTGGGAGACAACATCAGTGGCTATGACATCATCAGGGGGTGGAACTAATGTTGGACACAACATGACTGGCTATAACGTCATCAAGGGGTGGGCTAACGGTGGAGATATAACGATTGGTTATGACGTCATCATAGGGTGTGGCTTATCTTGACTGGAATCTTTGCTGTGACTAGTCTATAATATGAACAAAACAATGAATATAGATGAATATAAAATGTAATTGTTCCTTCCTTACAAAGGTATGTAATTATTCCTGTCTGATACAGGCATGTAATTGTTCCTTTCTGACGCAGGTATAAAATAGTTCCCTTATTACGCAGTTTTGTAGTCGTTATGTCTGATCAGAGTGAACAGTTTTCTATTGTGTTAAAAGCTCGCAATTATAATTCATCCAGAGTCTTATTTTAAATAGATCCCTTTATTGATATAAAGAGAGCGAGGATCTCTCAATTAGAAGTGATATTCTCGTCAGTAGAATCTTATAAAGATTGGAAAATAATGATGTGGTAAGGAAACCTCCAGAAACTATTTCAAGAGCTCTTTATTGGCTGACAACCAACGTAAGATACTTGGAGACCATGAAGAAGAAGAAGAAGAAGAAGAGAGAGAGAGAGAGAGAGAGAGAGAGAGAGATGAGAGGAGAGAGAGAGAGAGAGAGAAAGAGAGAGAGAGACCATTGTAGTTGAACGTTTTATAAATGCTATTTTGCCAATAACAAATCTTAAGGAAATGCAATTTCCAGATCAGATCTAAAAGGAGAAGATAATGATGAGAGAGAGAAAGAGAGGAGAGAGAGAAGAGAGAGAGAGAGAGAGAGAGAGAGAGAGATATGGAGTCAAACTTTTTATTCATGTTATTTTAGAAATAACGAAACTTAAGCAAATATAATTTCCCGACCAGATACAAAAGAAAAGAGAGAGAGAGAGAGAGAGAGAGAGAGAGAGAGAGAGAGAGAGAGAGAGTTAAGTAATTATTTCTGTGACTAAAACCTCGAACGAGAAAAAGACCAAATTAAGTTCTAATATTTTTTTATACTTTCATTGCAAGAGAAGAAACATATTCTCTTTTATACTTATCCATTGCAGATCAACTTACTGCAACAATAACGTGGTTTTGATGCGGGAAAACGAACCCTTCTCTCTCTCTCTCTTCTCTCTCTCTCTCTCTCTCTCTCTCTCCATGTTCGTTGCTTGGTAGAGAATGAGGGATGACGGTTATTTTTTTATAATCTTCTGTCATTATCTTTAATGACTAAGATTTCTGTATCTTGCTTGCCCTATTTCCTGATTACTGCTATGCATACATACACACACACACACACACACACACACACATATATATATATATATATATAGATATAGATATATATGCATAAATATGTATATATAAATATATATATATATATATATATATACATATATTTAAATCTAAATATCTCTCTCTCTCTCTCTCTCTCTCTCTCTCTCTATATATATATATATATATATATATACATAATTTATAAATGTCATTATTTAAAGAGAAATAGACTAAAGAAGGGAAAATTAGAAAGATTTCAGTTTTCAATAATTGTTAAGTCTTCTCAGAATCGAGTTTTAAAATTCAACTCGATTGCAGACATAATACCTGTGTCAATTAGACAGAGAGAGAGAGAGAGAGAGAGAGAGAGAGAGAGAGAGAGAGAGAGAGAGAGGAGAGGCTAGGGATTTTTCATTATGTCCATATTAACAAGTGTTGCATACCTTGGGAAAAAATTTAAATAGCAATAATAAATAACACCTGGCAACTCTTCAAAAAAAGATGCCATCGATGTCAATATAATTTCTTTTTCACTATATGTATTATTATTTATTGTCTCTAATCATAATTATAAATTCTATCTTCTCTTAGTTCTCTCTTATCCACATCATACCTCATCTAGAATATCCACCAATTAAATTTAACTTTTCCAGAATTCACAGAAATTACCAGAATTAGGAACAATTTAATAGCCGATAAACAACTGGCAACTCTTCAAGGAAAGATGCCATGGACGTCAACTA
>NC_090758.1:9913225-9915725 GCF_036898095.1 Palaemon carinicauda
TGATCCCGAGGTCGTTAAGAGAATCCAGACATTAATGTATCAAAATATATATGGCTTATTTGAATATGAAAAATACGTCTAAATGTGCAAAATTTATCATTAATTGAATGCCAAGTAACAAACTACCAATTAGCTACGATGGTGAAGATGGGTTGATTTCAATTCTAAGTACAAAACACTTGAATTCGACAGGTATAAGTACAGTAGAATTGTCATTGACTTTTATCTTTCTTCGTGGCCAAGTGGTTTATTCACTGTCTATACAAGCTTGCCGACCAGGGTTCGATTCCCGGCCGGTCACAAGCTCTTGTCTATGTGTGATTTCGCCTGGGGCTCTGAATCAGGTCGTTAAGAGAATCCAGACATTAATGTATCAAAATATATATGGCTTATTTGAATATATATATATATATATATATATATATATATATATATATATATATATATATATATATATATATATATATATATATATATATATATATATATATATATTATATATATATATATATATATATATATATATAGTAATTATTAAAATCATCATTACAAGCTAAGCTACAACCCCAGTTGAATAGAAGGAATCTATAAGTCCAAGAGCTCAAAAACTGACAAATAAATAGTAGCGCAACGAGATGTGATATTATTTAAATTATATATATATATATATATGTGTGTGTGTGTGGTGGTGTATTATATATTTTATTTATTTATTTATTTATCTGCCACCAAGAAGTGATATTCTGGAGCTGTATATACATGTATGTAATGTTAATATATATTGAAATGATTTATCATCAAGGTACCAGTTAATTCTGTTTATTATTGATATTATCATTACAAGCTAAGCTACAACCCCAGTTGAATAAGAAGGAATCTATAAGCCCAAGAGCTCAAACAAGGACAAATATTCCAGTGAGGAAAGGAAATAAGGAAATAGATATACAACAAGAAGTGTAATGAACAATTTAATATGAATAACTTTAAGAACACTAACAACATTAAAACAGATCTTTCATATATAAAGTAATCTATAAAAAGACTTAAGTCAGCTTGTTCAACATGAAAAGATTTGCTGCAAGTTTTGAACTTTTGAAGTTCCACCCATTCAACTACTTGATTAGAAAGATTAATAAAGATTAATTATAGGATTAATTTGTGGGTATTATCAGATCAATTTTGGAATTCATGGGCAGGATAACATGGTAATTAATTATCATTACTCCTCTTGTATTTTATTTATTTCTCTATTTCCTTTCCTCACTGGGCTATTATTCCTTACTGGAATATAACTACTACTACTACTACTACTACTACTACTACTACTACTACTAATGATAATAACAATAGTAAATATTACTAATAATAATGATAATATTAACAACAACATAAACAACAACAATAACAATATTTATTGTTAAAGATAAAGATAAAGATAATGATTATGATAATATTAATAGACAATAGACAATCAATATATTATTTCCATTTCTCAAAATAACATGAATAAAAGACCCTATATTCCCAGAGCTTTGTCATATACTTGACCTATAATCCCGCTTCTATATTGCCCTATCTCGCAGACAAGTTTTTATGGCCAACACTCTTGGCTCTTATAGGGTTTACCAGGAGTGCCTCTTGGCTCTTGTATATGCTTCGTTATTCCCATATCTTTCATCACACGGTTTTTTTATGCTTTTTTGAATTTTTTTCAATACAGGAGAACACATGTGTAATGAAAATATATTATTATTATTATTATTATTATTATTATCATTATTATTATTATTATTATTATTATTATTATCATTTTTATTTTTATTTTCATTTTATTTTTATTATTTATTATTTTATTATTATTAATTTGTTGTTTCACAGTATTTGGTATATGCAGGTCCTCTTAGAACGCTATGGGTATGTGAATATAAATATAGAGATATCTGGTTTTATTTCATTATTATCAGAATAGATTCTCACCAGAACGTCAGCTGGGCAAGCCCACCCCCCCCCCCCCACTGTGGTACCCAGCCACAGCAGTGGCCTCCCCAGTAAAGAGCTTAAACTCACGGTCCCGGGCTGGGATTGATCTGTTACCTTCCGAATGCTAGGCGTACACGTTACCACTGTATTTGAGAGAGAGAGAGAGAGAGAGAGAGAGAGAGAGAGAGAGAGAGAGAGAGAGAGAGAGAGAGGCAAGTGGAAAGACATATCTGTGGTCTTTGTCTTGCATTAGACTAACAACGGCTGATGATGATGATGATGATTTACAAGAGATTGAACAGGAAGACTTTAGTAAAGTGAAAGACTACAGCTGATGGGAATCTGCAAACTTCTGTTTGAGAAACTTTTATCCTTAGAAATAAATTAGGTTAAAGTTTTCTGATTCAGCAATTACAGCTAAAAATCTAATACTATAAATTACAGCTCCCAAGATTAGAATCAAAGAATTTATATCCATGAACATTTATACCTTTCACAGCACAACGTCAGAATTCTTAAA
>NC_090758.1:9928225-9933225 GCF_036898095.1 Palaemon carinicauda
CCCCCAAAATTGGGGGAAGTGCCTTGGTATATGGATGGATATATATATATATATATATATATATATATATATATATATATATATATATATATATATATATATATATATATATATATATGTATATATATATATATATATATACATATATATATATATATATATATATATATATATATATATATATATATATATATATATATATATATATATATATATATATATATATATATATATATATATATATATATATATATATATATATATATATATACATATATATATATATATATATATATATATATATATATATATATATATATATATATATATATATATATATATATATATACACATATATATATACATATATATATATACATATATATATATATATATATATATATATATATATATATATATATATATATGTATATATATATATATATATATATATATATATATATATATATATATATATATATATATATATATATATATATATATATATATATATATATATATATATATATATATATATATATATATGTATATATATATATATATATATATATATATATATATATATTTATATATATATATATACGTATATATATATATATATATATATATATATATATATATATATATATATATATATATATATATATATATATATATATATAATTTCCGGTTACGATTATGTTTACTCTTCCCTCGGGTAAGGGCAAGATGGAGTAATCATACACTGGTGAGAGGAGGTTGCGTATGTACTTTTGAGCATATCTATCAAAATATCTAGCCATCATATTTGACAGGTTGCGTACATTAGTAATTATAACAACGAGAGCAATTAGAGATTTCAGACCTCCCCCAGTGAATATATCCAACATTTAAATAAATCCACGGACATCGCCTCCCTCTTTTCATAAGCTGACTGTACAGTAGATGGTGATAGGTGTAGTGTTGATCCAGAATCGTTATCTTGGACCGTATCAACTCCAAAATTTCATGGGTTCTTCCAATGCATAATATCTATCCATTCTTAAAATTTTGTCAAAATCCTTCAATTTGTTTTGACGTAATTTTTAAAATTGTGGAAAATGCAGATCCGGATCTAGAGTCCGGATCCGGTTCCGCATCATCTCAAAAAGTTAATGGAGTCGTCCATGACCTAATATCTATCTGAGTTGAGAATTTCGTCAAAATTAGTTTAGTAGATTTGATGTAATCTTTAAACTTGTGATAAAGGCAAATCTGGATGTAGAATCTGGATTCGCTACTGGATCATCAACAAAATTTAGTGGGGTCGTCCATGACCTAAGATCTGTGTTGTGAGAAGTTCGTCAAAATCCATTGAGTAGTTTTGACATAATCTTTTCCACACACAAATAAATAGATTACTAAAGCAACTTGAAAATACAACCTCCTTGGGTGAGATCACTATGTCTCTAAACCTCAGGAAAATGTAAAAGTTTTAATAATGTCTCGCGTTTCATCCTATCTACTCCATCGTCTCAAATCAGATACAGACGAGAAAGAAAAGGTATTGTTTCTCAGTAAGAGACATCACAGTGGAGTCTCTCTCTCTCTCTCTCTCTCTCTCTCTCTCTCTCTCTCTCTCTCTCTCTCTCTCTCTCTCTCTTTCAAGTCCAGTTGGAGCTACGATGAAAGATGTCAGCCAATATTTGATTCTGTTCTGTTTGTTCATTTTGAACTGTGACTTCTTTTCCATTGATATTTACGAAGTTTCCTTTTAATTTTCCTATTCTAATAGATTCTCTCTCTCTCTCTCTCACTCTCTCTCTCTCTCTCTCTCTCTCTCTCTCTCTCTCTCTCTCTCTCTCTCTCTCTCTCTCTCTCTCTCTTACAGGATTGTGTCATATTCCATTCATAATATAATGTACTGACACTTATCCAAGGTCATCTTTCGTATAGTTTTCCTTTGATATTAACAGGATTCCAGAGGCAGCGTCGCTGGAAATCCCTTTTACATTCTGGAAGTGAAATGTCCATTCCAGTTCTATTCCAGGCAACGTAACATTCAGTAAGGAAATAAACAGTTTCATGTTTTGCTAAATGTTTCCCACCAAAACTTGGTAATGTTTCTTTCCCGCCATTTAATCTTAATTATCCTGCGTTCGATTCCCTTCAAATTTACATGAAGAGCTTCAACGATGTTTTGATTCCCTTGAAACTGGCTTTGTTTCTCAATTCACAAGTGCCATATACACTCATTAAAGTGTTGCCATCAAGGGGTACAGTGATTTACCTACTTTGATGGGACCTGGTTTGTTTAAATCCCAGCTCGAATAAGCAGCCCTTCTAGGAGAAGGACACTCCACAATTAAACTCTTGTTCTTTAGTCATGGGTAGTGCCATAGCCTCTGTACCATGATCTTTAAATGTAGGTGAGAGGTTTTTTGCTTGAGGGCACACCCAGGCATATTATTCTATCTGTTTCTTGATTTCTTTTTCTCACTGGGCTCTCTTCCCTGTTGGAGCCTTTAGGCTTATAGCATCGTTCTTTTCAAAATAGGTTACAGCTTAGATGATAATGATAATAATAATAATAATAATAATAATAATAATGATGATGATGATGATGATGATGATGATGATAATGATAATAAAATAGTATAAGTAATAATAATAATAATAATAATAATAATAATAATAATAATAATAATAATAATAAGATAGTGACAATTAATTTCCTAATTACAGATTCATTAAAAGTGTCTCCTATAACTATCTAATTAAAAGGACAGCAATTAGCAATGTTGTAATTAACATTACCTTGAAAAGTAAACTCTCCAAGAAATGTCTTATCCGTTTAACTAATTACATAAATTGTGTAAATTAGAGACAATTACGGTAATTGGGTCGTGAAATTTAAAGAATTAATGTAGTTTCCAACTCTCAAATGTCAAACAGTTATAAGAATTAATGTGATTATTAAATGGCACAACCCCGGATAAGAGAGCAGGGTTGTGATTTATGGATTATTGTGGCCTATTCGTAACGTCCCTGGTTGGCAGATCTGCCGGACTGGTGTTCGATTCCACCTCAAACTCGTTAGTTCCGTTAGCGTCTGCAACCTATCTATCCTTGTGAACTAAGGATGAGAGCTTTGGGTGAGCTTGTGGGTCTACATGCTGAGAAATCACCAGCCATTGCCTGGCCCTCCCTGGTCCTAGGTTGGGTCCCAGGTATGGTCAGTCTATAGGGTATTGTACTACTTACTAGGACAATGCCACTGCCATTCATGAGTGGCCTTTAAACCTTTAAGGTCCAAGACCCAGCATGATTAAAGATCAAGCATTATTGTTCCTTGCAGTAGGCAGTATGGGTCTGGTGCAAGCGGATTTCAGTCGTAATAAGTAAGAAGATTAAGTATAATAATATTAAAAACTAGTATATGTAACCCGTCAAAAATGTGATGGCTAAATATCTAGATAGATATGCATACACATGCACACGTACCCCCTCTCACCAGGGTATGACTACTCCCTTCCTCACCCATACTCGGGGGACAGGGAGAGACCGAGTGGTTGTACATCTGGTAATGCCTCTGAGCGTGACCAGGAAGAAATATATATGTATATATTTAAATATTTGTTTATATACCCAGACTCTTTTTATTTATTATATAGGGAAGATTGCCACTCCCACCTGCCCCCTTAAAAATTAGAGTAAAGTGTGAGAAGTATAATAGTATAAAAAAAATAGTAGAGAGAATTGGAAAACAAAATCCAATGGTTTTTGGAGAACCGATGGAAACTAAAGATTGAAATACATTCAAACCAAAAAGGAGTTAAACAAGAAAGAATTATACTATAGAATATTACGTTAGCTCACTAGAGTTTTTCATTTATCAAAATAAACGCAAAACAGTAAAATTGATAATTTATCAAAAAAGAGAACAAGCGTAGAAAACAATTTATACACATTATAAAAAACAGTTCACAATAAACAGAAAAAAAAACAGTATCGATAAGTTTAACCCAATAAAGATCTTAGAAGTTCCTCAACAAACGAACAATAGCAAACAAACAATTTTCACTGACTCCCAATTGAACAAAGACAGTCCCTTATTTTTCCTACCTTGGTATCTCTTTCAACTGTAATATGAAATATCTAAACGTATTTACACAGTGAATTCCCATCAGGAATAAATATTCATGCACGAGTAAAAAGAAGAAGAACACGTTGAAAGAAATCCTCATGTGTCTTCAAAGGTAATGGAGTCTCCAAGCGTTTGTCGACATGGATCTGTTCTTTTCGCTGGACTAGGACGAGGGCAATGTTTACATGGAATCGTTCGTTACAGCGATATCTACTAGGATGTAAAGTCCTTCCCGTTATTGTTACATATTTGTTTTTCTACTGTTAGGTATTCCTTAACTATATCCATATATATATATATATATATATATATATATATATATATATATATATATATATATATATATATATATATATATATATATATAAATATATATATATTTACTATATATATCTAATAACAACAACAACAAACGCATCCACTTATAGTCCGCTGCTAGAAAAAGATTCTGACATGTCTTTATTCATGTCTGGGCTTTGGCCACTTTTCATCATCACACTGGCGAGTGCGGATTGGTGATGGAGAGAGACTTTTGCCTGATGACTCACAGCGAGCCAACTATGTATTTCTTGGCCCTGACTAGTACAGCTACGCTGATCATGGCAATATTCAAACCCTTTCACCACGTTAAGGTATACCCTTACAAGGGGATGTATATATATATATATATATATATATATATATATATATATATATATATATATATATTTTATATACTGTATATATATATATATATATATATATATATATATATATATATATATATATATATATATATATGTATATGTATATATATGTATATATATATATATATATATATATATATATATATATATATATATATATATATATATTATATATATATACTATATAT
>NC_090758.1:9938225-9945242 GCF_036898095.1 Palaemon carinicauda
CTGTTTTCGTTCAAAGCCTCTACGTATATAATTTTCTAAGTATGAAAGTGAATCCAAAGAAGATCGTTCTGATTGTGAGCCAAATTGAGAAGTTGATAGAATATTATTGCGACGTAAACACCAGTTCAGTCTATAATTTACCATTTTTTCCAGTAATTTACATATGCAACTGGTTAATGAAATTGGTCTGTAATTGTTTGGAATACTTGGATCTTTCCCTGCCTTTACTATTGGTATTACTATTGCATGTTTCCATGCCTTTGGAAATAGGTGTTTGGTCCAAAGATGATTGTAAAAATCCAATAGATATGCTTTAGCTAAAGGGGCTAGATTTCTAATCATATCGAAATTTATCTTATCTTTACCCGGGGCTGTTGACCTACAATTAGATAAGGCAAATTCCAACTCCTCTTCAGTAAATCTTTTATTGTAATAGATATCCTCCATAGTATCAAAGTTCAATGGTGTTGCTTCTTCTCTTCTTTTAATGGTTCGAAAGTGGGCATCTAAATTATCAATGCTGCTTATATTTTCAATATTATGGCCGATAATATTAGAGATTGTCTGAGTATCATGTATTAACGAGCCGTTGTGCATTAATGCGTGTCTCGCTGGTTTGCTGTTAGAGCCATTAATCTTCCTAAACTTCTGCCACACCTTCTGCACAGAAGTATTATCCGATATGCTTGACAGGTATTTTTGCCATGAAATTATCTTGCCTTTGATTACTTCCTTTCTGAATTTAGCAGAAACCCTATTAAAATATGGTTTCAACAAACTAATTTCTATTGCTATGTCAACCAGTTTGTTTATTTTATTCCCTAACATTAGGGGACCAGTGCTCAAATGTTTGAATCTTTTATTTAGGGTTTCTAATTTTCTTCCAACTGCATGCTTTTCGTTTATCAGCTGGGTTAATGTCTCTGACCACCATGGGACTGAATGTTTTAACTGTCGGGTGCCAGTCAGAGGTATTGATTTATCAGCTGCTTGAGTGATAAAATTCACAACGTCATCATTTGTTTTATCATGATCTTGGGAGTACTCAAAGGGAGGCACTTGCTTAGTGTAAAACTTGAACTTATCCCAGTCAGCTTTATCTGTATTATATCGTTGAATCGAAGAAGTTGGTGTATGTCCTAATATAGGAAATAGGAAAATGATCACTGGTAAACAGGTCGGCTAAGACATTCCATTCGAACCTATCAACAATATTATTGGAACAGAGAGTTAAATCTATTGACGAATAGGTTCCATGAGCTTTTGAATAGTAAGTGCTACTCTCTGCCTCATTCAATATACAGAGGTTATGATCATTCATCATTTGTTCAACCTTTGAACCATTTATGTCAACATCAACACAATTGGTGTCCCATATGGAGTTATGAGAGTTGAAGTCTCCTAGTAATAGTATATCCTCTTGCATATTTGGGAGTACTTTAGGTAGATTTTGTATATCATAGTTGAAAGAGGGTTGATTGTACATATTATAGATATTAAAAGTGTCGTTATTTAGATGTAATCTAACTCCAGATAATTGAAATTCTGATGTGTTGAATATTGAAGCATCATAAGTTACTTTATTATGAACATATACAGCAGTCCCTAAAGTATTGGGAGAAGGGATTGAGCGAGATGCTAAATTGTAGTTTCCTATTGAAGGAACAGTATCATTAGTATGTTGTAAGCATATTGCAATAGGGTTATAATTTTTCAATAGTCTTTGGATTTCCCCTAAATGTGAACGGGTTTTAAGACCATTAATAGTCCACTGAATTATGTAAGGATTGAACGTTACGGCAAAGAAGATAAATTTCCACTGGGTAAGGCATTATTTCTGCTTATTCTGTTGAAGACGGGTTTCTGCTTGACTACGCTAGATGTAGTTTTTGAATCAAGATTTGGTTCCTTGGGTATGGCTCCCTGGGTTTTATCCTTGTTTGTATTAGTTTCCTGGGTGTCATTTGGATTAAGGTTAAGTTTTTCTATAAATTTTTCCAGTTGGAGGGTGCCTGTTGCACGTTTCTTTATTAGATGGTCAACACACATACAACCAGCATTGTGGCTTTCTAATTTTCCATACTGGTTTTTGTTTTTGTTCTTAGTAAAATTATCTATTATATTATTCATCTTATGTACATTTAGATTTTTAGGGTCATTGAATTCTGCCATGAAGCAATTGTTACAACCACATGAAACTTTGTGTGTTGTATTTTCTGCCATTGTTTTACGTGAAAGCATTAGTTTTCCAGTCATACCTAAAACTGGAAAAGGGCTTATTTCTTTAATGGGTGCATTATTATTTGACTTGCTTTCACTTCCTTGAGGGTCATGGGGATTCCTATGGACTTCAACGTTTATCACTTGTTTAGTGATGTGGTTATTGACTGTGTTAGGTTCGGGTCCAGAGGTTGGGAGTTCTAGTAATTTTTCGATATCCATTTCAATTGCATCTGGTATAAATTCTATATTATTTGTTTTTTTGGGTTTGGGTGGTGTTGTATCTTCAATTACTCTTTTCTTGCTCACGCATTTTGATTTATGGGGCTCGATATCAACCATCTCTATTTCTCCTATGTTTTCTATAGCCTTGCTGGCACTGTCTGTGGCAAGTGTGTTGAAACGGTTTTGCAGTGGAATACGGTCTTCTTGCTTTAAGGGACCATTTTGGCCTACTTTGTTATTTGGTTTTTTGTTTATTCTACTGCTATTATTGTTTTCCAGAATAGCTGGAACTGGATGAGAGTTCTGTGGCTTGCTGGAATTATTGGAAATCTTGTCGGGCCTTGAGGGATTTGTTGATGAAGAAGGTGAAATCTCAGGATATTTAGATCCAGCAGTAACTGTGGGGGTGAGTATTCCTTGAGTTATTATTTAACTTTACGGGATTGGACAAAACTCTGGCATATGTTGGATTAGAACCATTAAGTTCTTTCCTTTCTGCACCAAAAGTTATATGCTCATTATTAGCAGTCTCAATTATTGATTGCTCCAGTTTGTACTGAGGACACAGTTTGGAATTGGGAGAGTGAGCTCCCTCACAATGGAAACAAAACTTTTCATGAGTAAAATCGGCGGAGGTATCACGGAATTCGTTGGGTTCATGAAATTCGGAACAAATATAACATCTTTACTTATTAGTACACTTTACATTAATGTGGCCATACTCGTAACACTTATAACATTGCATTGGTCGTGGGTGGAATTTCTTGACCGGAATGTTTAAGTGTCTGATCTTGATGTAATCTGGTTGGTAATGTGAAGAAAAGATTTAAAAAATTGCATTATTATTCCCTTTTAGTTTTTTAGCTTTAAGAACGGTAGCTGGGCATCTTTTCAGTATATCTTCATCAGAAAATTCATCTAGATCCCTACTATAAATAATTCCTCTTGCGTGGTTGTAAGAGTGGTGAGGAGAGACTCTCTGAATTATATCTGACGAGGAAGCTTTAAAATTATTCAATAATACAGCTTGAGATTCGTTACCTGCTTTAATAAGCAGACAACGGCCATAGCGTGTTAAATTTCCCTGTGGAATACAGCCTACCTTTTTTTCAATACATTCATACCCTTTATCAGATTATTACAGCCCTCCTTGTATGAAGCAACATACCAGATGGTTCTGGTACTATTCTGGTATTTTCCAGAACTTCTTCATGCAAGGCAGAGCATTTGGGTATAAAGTCATATTCCGAGTCTAAAACTTTTTTTATACTATGCAATTTCACTCGACAAGTAAGGTCAGAAACTTTACCATTTCTTATTTCATGAAAAGCATTTTGTAGCTTGTAATGTGTTACTAAAAGTGACATAAGCCTCAAATTCTTGTTTATCTTTGGAGAGCTGCAGTTTCATTCTTGTTATATCTCCAAAACTTTTTCAGACCATTAAATAATTCTTCATAATTCCCATTGCGAGTAATTCCCTCACAATATAGGACCCTTAAATATTCGTTTAAACTGCCAGAGTTTTTATTTCTCTGGCATCTGGGGGAAGTTGGAATGAAAGGTTCCAGAGTAATAACACTGGATGAATGCGAGTCCATCGAGTGAACTATTTTCCTGGAAGAGTCAACCAGAGAGGAAGCGGAATGGTCGTCAACAGGTTTCGGTGGGTTCGCCATAATGACGAGAAGATTAATTTCATCTGGATATCTCCCCCACCCACCAAGGAGCCACACATAGAGGACGGGTTCATCCCTACAATTAGGGCCACCCTAGGGGCAATACCAGAGATACACCCCGCCCTCAACACTTGAGGCGTCATGACGGCCGTCAACGTCAGACCCAGCACTGAGGGAAAGGTTTGACATAAATCTTTCCCCTCGCTCGGTCACGTCAGGTACTCGAGTTCTTTTGAGATGGCATGCCGTTCATCCCACCTGCGTCAAATCCAAAGAGGCAGCCAAACCATAATCAAACATAAGCCAAAGTCAATAACAAGTTCATGTCCAAGAGTTGGAGATGGGAGAGAAAAGGAAAAAACAAAAGGAAAAGAGAAAGTGCTGACTAATTTAGTTGGATCAACAGCTTTGCCCCAAGGACCAGTGGGGAAGCAATTCCCACCAAACATCGGAACCCAGCTGCTAATCCCTAAGCCCCCCATCCACATCAAGGCTTCAGCATCTGGGGGGATATAAAAGTAAAATATATAATCATATATCCGTTACTGTTCCCCACTTCCCCCTATTTAATGGAAATTATTTCCAACATAAAAACATAGATGTATTTTAACTCTCTCTCTCTCTCTCTCTCTCTCTCTCTCTCTCTCTCTCTCTCTCCTCTCTCTCTCTCTCTCTCTCTCTCTCTCTCATATATCCAATAGAAACTAACGATCCTCGAGGTAAAACATCATGGCGGAAAGAACAACACCAAATGGAAAAAAAACGCTATCCATTCCTCTTATGATATCTATGCAATTGTTTTGTTTACATTGAAACCTGACGCTGCCTCAAGAAATTCTACTAGATGGAATTGCCCTAGATAATGTCACTGAATTTACTTAAATTCGAGCAACTTTCACCAATAATGGAGACGACTCCAAGAGATCAAAAGAAGAATTGGTATTGCAAAGAATGCAACCATCGCACTAAGCAATGTGTGGAAAAGACAGACATATTACTCTAAACACAAAAAAGCGGCTTCTCAAAGCACTTGTTTTCCCCATCGCATCATACGGCCCAGAATGTTGGGTTTCAAAAAGCTGCAGATCGGAAAAGATTAGAAAGTTTTGAACTATGGTGTTACAGAAGAGTCCTTAGGATAAGCTGGATTGAGAAAAAGGACTAACGTGGAAGGTCTACAAAAGATCAATATCGAAAAAAGATTACTTGACATTTGGATGAAAGAAAACTAACTTTTATTGGACACCAGGTTCGGAAACACAATACTCTGGAAAGAACGCTACTAATTGGCTCAGTCTATGGTACAAGAACGAGAGGAAGGCCTAAAACTAGATTAAGTGGCAATATCAAGATGTGCGGGCTAACGATGGTGGAGTTGGAAAGGAAGGCTCAAGACCGGATGATGATGTGACGCTGCTACGCACTTTGCTCTCGAGGGATATTTGATATGAGTTCATATTATGCTCCGCAATGTCCCGTTGGGGCCAATTATGTTGACAGGTAACATACTGCGTTTTCCAAGTGTTTGTTCTCAAATTTTATTTGCGCCAACTATCAAAATGATAGCTAGAAAGATGTCTTTACTGTTTGTTTTTTTTTCCTCAAATGTTGCTGTTGAATATAGTAAACATTAATTATGCATTTTAATAGCCATCAATCATGAATAAAACTCCTAGATTTCCTGAAGGATTGATTGATATAAGGTTCGAGGTTAAAAGGATCAAGGAAGAAAATTCAGGAACTTAACAGTGGAAACTTCAAAAGACACAAGTCTTGCGTTTTAAGGCGCAATGAAAGTGGTTTTAAATAGAATAGAACTAGAAGTAATGGTCTTTAGTGTTTTTTATACAGAGAGAGAGAGAGAGAGAGAGAGAGAGAGAGAGAGGGAGAGAGAGGAGAGAGATGAGAGAGAGAGAGAGAGAGTGGGGTATGTTTTACTCGTCAAAATCTTCACTAATAAGATAACTACACAGTAAAGGTGTACTTCATCTGAGCGACGTGTGCCAAGAGCTCCTGTGTGTATATACTTATACACACATACACACACACAGACACACACACACACACACACACACACACCTATATATATATAGTATTATATATATATATATATATATATATATATATATATATATATATATATATTATATATATAATACAGTATGTCCCTTTCTGAGCGTGGATACCTCAACACAGTGAAAGGCTTTGCGTAATCCCCTGATCAGTAAAGCTGTACCATTCAAAACAACCCAAAGTAATCCCAATATAACCAATCCGCAGTGGCTAGAATATTAATGAAAATTGGCCTAACCCCAGACATCATGAATAAGGACATGTCTGAGGCATTTGTCCTACAGTGAACCAGTGGACTAGAAACGGTTTGCATTTGTTGTTATATATATATTATATATATATATAATATATTTATATATATATAATATATATACTATATATATATATATATATATATATATATATATATACAGTGTATAATATACTCCAGCATAATCACCCCTAGTTTTAGATACAGTAATCATTAATGAAAGGGCTAGAAATATTTTAATTATACAGACTGTATGAAAACATACCATCAATTCGCAGCCGGAACAAATAAGGGCTGATTCCCCCTCCAGTCTCGGTTCGTTCTCGGTTTGGTCTAGGCACTGGGGTGTTCACCATTTTTGTCCGATCAGTGTCTTGTCAAAGTTATAGATATAATGAAAAAGAATAATTCTATAAGAATATTGTTCAGTGATATTGGGAAATGTATTTACACAATGAACAGTAGCCTGTTAATTATACATATTGGTATTTTTTCTATCATGACCAAAGCGGGACTGGAGCCAGAGCGGACCGGAGCGCCAGGGTGAATGCTTCCAATTTAAACCCTAGAA
>NC_090758.1:9950742-9955742 GCF_036898095.1 Palaemon carinicauda
GAACGCTAGCCCCTTCTAATGAAAGGCCAGGTCGAAACCAACCATGCCACGAGAGCCCATAAAAGGAAATCTGAACCTGACACTAATCTAGCTGTCCGAGGATTTACCTGGTGAGACATCAGTCTCTTTACCAGCGAGTTTTACCAGATTTCCCCGGGCCACCAAGTGACACAATTGGTAGTAATTCATTCAAATTACCCCTAATGAGTCAATATGGATAAATATCAACACAACATCGTGTTCAAATAGAAATAAATTTCTACCTCATACTTGGGATCGAACGCTAGCCCCTTCTAATGAAAGGCCAGGTCGAAACCAACCATGCCACGAGAGCCCATAAAAGGGAATCTGAACCTGACACTAATCTAGCTGTCCGAGGATTTACCTGGTGAGACATCAGTCTCTTTACCAGCGAGTTTTACCAGATTTCCCCGGGCCACCACGTGAAACAATTGGTAGTAATTCATTCAAATTACCCCTAATGAATCAATATGGATAAATATCAACACAACATCGTGTTCAAATAGAAATAAATTTCTACCTCATACTTGGGATCGAACGCTAGCCCCTTCTAATGAAAGGCCAGGTCGAAACCAACCATGCCACGAGAGCCCATAAAAGGAAATCTGAACCTGACACTAATCTAGCTGTCCGAGGATTTACCTGTTGAGACATCAGTCTCTTTACCAGCGAGTTTTACCAGATTTTCCCGGGCCAACCACGTGACACAATTGGTAGTAATTCATTCAAATTACCCCTAATGAGTCAATATGGATAAATATCAACACAACATCGTGTTCAAATAGAAATAAATTTCTACCTCATACTTGGGATCGAACGCTAGCCCCTTCTAATGAAAGGCCAGGTCGAAACCAACCATGCCACGAGAGCCCATAAAAGGAAATCTGAACCTGACACTAATCTAGCTGTCCGAGGATTTACCTGGTGAGACATCAGTCTTTTTACCAGCGAGTTTTACCAGATTTCCCCGGGCCACCACGTGACACAATTGGTAGTAATTCATTCAAATTACCCCTAATGAGTCAATATGGATAAATATCAACACAACATCGTGTTCAAATAGAAATAAATTTCTACCTCATACTTGGGATCGAACGCTAGCCCCTTCTAATGAAAGGCCAGGTCGAAACCAACCATGCCACGAGAGCCCATAAAAGGAAATCTGAACCTGACACTAATCTAGCTGTCCGAGGATTTACCTGGTGAGACATCAGTCTCTTTACCAGCGAGTTTTACCAGATTTCCCCGGGCCACCACGTGACACAATTGGTAGTAATTCATTCAAATTACCCCTAATGAGTCAATATGGATAAATATCAACACAACATCGTGTTCGAATAGAAATAAATTTCTACCTCATACTTGGGATCGAACGCTAGCCCCTTCTAATGAAAGGCCAGGTCGAAACCAACCATGCCACGAGAGCCCATAAAAGGAAATCTGAACCTGACACTAATCTAGCTGTCCGAGGATTTACCTGGTGAGACATCAGTCTCTTTACCAGCGAGTTTTACCAGATTTCCCCGGGCCAACCACGTGACACAATTGGTAGTAATTCATTCAAATTACCCCTAATGAGTCAATATGGATAAATATCAACACAACATCGTGTTCAAATAGAAATAAATTTCTACCTCATACTTGGGATCGAACGCTAGCCCCTTCTAATGAAAGGCCAGGTCGAAACCAACCATGCCACGAGAGCCCATAAAAGGAAATCTGAACCTGACACTAATCTAGCTGTCCGAGGATTTACCTGGTGAGACATCAGTCTCTTTACCAGCGAGTTTTACCAGATTTCCCCGGGCCACCACGTGACACAATTGGTAGTAATTCATTCTAATTACCCCTTATGAGTCAATATGGATAAATATCAACACAACATCGTGTTCAAATAGAAATAAATTTCTACCTCATACTTGGGATCGAACGCTAGCCCCTTCTAATGAAAGGCCAGGTCGAAACCAACCATGCCACGCGAGCCCATAAAAGGAAATCTGAACCTGACACTAATCTAGCTGTCCGAGGATTTACCTGGTGAGACATCAGTCTCTTTACCAGCGAGTTTTACCAGATTTCCCCGGGCCACCACGTGACACAATTGGTAGTAATTCATTCAAATTACCCCTTATGAGTCAATATGGATAAATATCAACACAACATCGTGTTCAAATAGAAATAAATTTCTACCTCATACTTGGGATCGAACGCTAGCCCCTTCTAATGAAAGGCCAGGTCGAAACCAACCATGCCACGAGAGCCCATAAAAGGAAATCTGAACCTGACACTAATCTAGCTGTCCGAGGATTTACCTGGTGAGACATCAGTCTCTTTACCAGCGAGTTTTACCAGATTTCCCCGGGCCACCACGTGACACAATTGGTAGTAATTCATTCAAATTACCCCTAATGAGTCAATATGGATAAATATCAACACAACATCGTGTTCAAATAGAAATAAATTTCTACATCATACTTGGGATCGAACGCTAGCCCCTTCTAATGAAAGGCCAGGTCGAAACCAACCATGCCACGAGAGCCCATAAAAGGAAATCTGAACCTGACACTAATCTAGCTGTCCGAGGATTTACCTGGTGAGACATCAGTCTCTTTACCAGCGAGTTTTACCAGATTTCCCCGGGCCACCACGTGACACAATTGGTAGTAATTCATTCAAATTACCCCTAATGAGTCAATATGGATAAATATCAACACAACATCGTGTTCAAATAGAAATAAATTTCTACCTCATACTTGGGATCGAACGCTAGCCCTTCTAATGAAAGGCCAGGTCGAAACCAACCATGCCACGAGAGCCCATAAAAGGAAATCTGAACCTGACACTAATCTAGCTGTGCGAGGATTTACCTGGTGAGACATCAGTCTCTTTACCAGCGAGTTTTACCAGATTTCCCCGGGCCACCACGTGACACAATTGGTAGTATTCATTCAAATTACCCCTTATGAGTCAATATGGATAAATATCAACACAACATCGTGTTCAAATAGAAATAAATTTCTACCTCATACTTGGGATCGAACGCTAGCCCCTTCTAATGAAAGGCCAGGTCGAAACCAACCATGCCACGAGAGCCCATAAAAGGAAATCTGAACCTGACACTAATCTAGCTCTCCGAGGATTTACCTGGTGAGACATCAGTCTCTTTACCAGCGAGTTTTACCAGATTTCCCCGGGCCACCACGTGACACAATTGGTAGTAATTCATTCAAATTACCCCTAATGAGTCAATATGGATAAATATCAACACAACATCGTGTTCAAATAGAAATAAATTTCTACCTCATACTTGGGATCGAACGCTAGCCCCTTCTAATGAAAGGCCAGGTCGAAACCAACCATGCCACGAGAGCCCATAAAAGGAAATCTGAACCTGACACTAATCTAGCTGTCCGAGGATTTACCTGGTGAGACATCAGTCTCTTTACCAGCGAGTTTTACCAGATTTCCCGGGCCACCACGTGACACAATTGGTAGTAATTCATTCAAATTACCCCTAATGAGTCAATATGGATAAATATCAACACAACATCGTGTTCAAATAGAAATAAATTTCTACCTCATACTTGGGATCGAACGCTAGCCCCTTCTAATGAAAGGCCAGGTCAAAACCAACCATGCCACGCGAGCCCATAAAAGGAAATCTGAACCTGACACTAATCTAGCTGTCCGAGGATTTACCTGGTGAGACATCAGTCTCTTTACCAGCGAGTTTTACCAGATTTCCCCGGGGCACCACGTGACACAATTGGTAGTAATTCATTCAAATTACCCCTAATGAGTCAATATGGATAAATATCAACACAACATCGTGTTCAAATAGAAATAAATTTCTACCTCATACTTGGGATCGAACGCTAGCCCCTTCTAATGAAAGGCCAGGTCAAAACCAACCATGCCACGCGAGCCCATAAAAGGAAATCTGAACCTGACACTAATCTAGCTGTCCGAGGATTTACCTGGTGAGACATCAGTCTCTTTACCAGCGAGTTTTACCAGATTTCCCCGGGCCACCACGTGACACAATTGGTAGTAATTCATTCAAATTACCCCTAATGAGTCAATATGGATGAATATCAACACAACATCGTGTTCAAATAGAAATAAATTTCTACCTCATACTTGGGATCGAACGCTAGCCCCTTCTAATGAAAGGCCAGGTCGAAACCAACCATGCCACGAGAGCCCATAAAAGGAAATCTGAACCTGACACTAATCTAGCTGTCCGAGGATTTACCTGGTGAGACATCAGTCTCTTTACCAGCGAGTTTTACCAGATTTCCCCGGGCCACCACGTGACACAATTGGTAGTAATTTATTCAAATTACCCCTAATGAGTCAATATGGATAAATATCAACACAACATCGTGTTCAAATAGAAATAAATTTCTACCTCATACTTGGGATCGAACGCTAACCCCTTCTAATGAAAGGCCAGGTCGAAACCAACCATGCCACGAGAGCCCATAAAAGGAAATCTGAACCTGACACTAATCTAGCTGTCCGAGGATTTACCTGGTGAGACATCAGTCTCTTTACCAGCGAGTTTTAACCAGATTTCCCCGGGCCACCACGTGACACAATTGGTAGTAATTCATTCAAATTACCCCTAATGAGTCAATATGGATAAATATCAACAAAACATCGTGTTCAAATAGAAATAAATTTCTACCTCATACTTGGGATCGAACGCTAGCCCTTTCTAATGAAAGGCCAGGTCGAAACCAACCATGCCACGAGAGCCCATAAAAGGAAATCTGAACCTGACACTAATCTAGCTGTGCGAGGATTTACCTGGTGAGACATCAGTCTCTTTACCAGCGAGTTTTACCAGATTTCCCCGGGCCACCACGTGACACAATTGGTAGTAATTCATTCAAATTACCCCTTATGAGTCAATATGGATAAATATCAACACAACATCGTGTTCAAATAGAAATAAATTTCTACCTCATACTTGG
>NC_090758.1:9965742-9970742 GCF_036898095.1 Palaemon carinicauda
AATGTAACAACCCGGATAAGAGAAGAGGGTTGTGATTTATGAATTATTGTGGCCTATTCGTAACGTCCCTTCCTGGTAGATCTGCCGGACTGGGTTTCGGTTCCCACTGAAACTCGTTAGTTCCATTAGCATCTGCAACCTATCTATCCTTATGAACTAAGGATGAAAGCTTTGGGAGAGCCTATGGGTCTACATGCTGAGTCATCAGCAGCCATTGCCTTGCCCTCCCTGGTCCTAGGTTGGGTCCTGAGTAATAGTCAGTCTATTGGGTATTGTCCTGTTTGTGAGGGTAATGTCACGGTCCCTTGCCTCTGCCATTCATGAGTGGCCTTTAAACCTTAAGGTCCAAGACCCTGCATGATAAAGGTCAAGCATTATTGCTGCTTGCAGCAGGCAGTATGGGTCTGGTGCAAGCGGATTTCAGTCAATATTAAGTAAGAAGATTAAGTATAATAATATTAGAAACTAGTGTATGCAACCCGTCAAAAATGTGATGGCTAACTTTCTAGATAGATATGCACACACATGCACACGTACCCCCTATGACCTCATACCCAGGGGACAGGGAGAGACCGAGTGGTTGTACATCTGGTAATGCCTCTGAGCGTGAGCGGGAAGAAATATATATGTAATATATTCATATATATACCCAGACTCTTTTTATTTATTATATAGGGAGATTGCCACTGCCACCTACCTCCTTACAAAATAGAGTAAAATGTGAGAATTATAATGGAAATAAAAAAGTAGCAAAGAGAGAATTAGAAAACTAAATCAATGGTTTTTTGAAAGCTGATGGAAACTAAAGATTAAAATACATTCAACCCGAAAATGAGTTTAAGTAAGAGAGTATTATATGATAAAATATTATGTTAAACCAATACAGTTTATGTCATTTACCAAATAAACGTTTAAAACCAGTAAAAATTAATAATTTATCAAACAAGAGAAAAAGTGAAGAAAACAATTTAAATACAGTATAAAATCCAGTTCACAATAAAAATAAAAATAAAATAGTATCAATAAGTTTAAACTAATAAAGACCTTAGAAGTTCCTCAACAATTGATCAATAGCAAACGAATATTTTTCATTGACTCCCAATTGAACAAAGTCAGTCCCTTATTTTCTAGCTCGAGATCTCTTCAACTGCAACATAAAATATCTAAACGTATTTACACAGTGAATTCCCATAAGGAATAAATATTCATGCTTGAGTAAAAGGAAGAAAAAACACGTTGAAAAAAATCCTCATGTGCCTTCCAAAGTAATAGTCTCTCGAAGCGTTTGTTGACATGGAACTGTTCTTTTCACTGGACTAGGACGAGGGCAATATTTACATGGCATCGTTCATTACAGCGATATCTACTGGGATGTAAAGTCCTTCATTTTATTGTTGTATATGTGTGTTTGTATTATTGGATATTCCTTAACTATATACATATATATATATTTATTATATATATTAAATAAAAACAACAACAAATGCATCCATTATAATCACATGCAAAACAAAAGTGTCTGGTATGTATTTATCCAAGTCTAGGGTTTGGCCAGTTTTCATCATCACGCTGGCCAGTGCGGGTTGGTGATGGAGGGAGATTTTTGTTTTGATCACTCGCAGCAAACTAACCTACTATTTCTTGGCCCTGACTAGTACAGCTTTGCTGATCATGGCATTATTCAAACCCTTTAATCACGTTAAGGTATACCTTCCAAAGGGGACGTGTATATATATATATATATATATATTTTAAACATATATATATATATATATATATGTTTAAAATATATATATATATATATATATATGTTTAAAATATATATATATATATATATATATGTTTTAAAATATATATATACTGTATATATATATATATATATATGTATATATATATATATATACATACTGTATAATATATATATATATATGGTGTGTGTAAATATATATATATATATATATATGTGTATATATATGTGTGTAAATAAATATATATATATATATATATACATATATATATATATATATATATTTATATGTATATATATATATATATATATGTATGTATGTATATATATATATATATATCTATACAAATATATATATACATATATATATATATATTTATATATATAGATAAATATATATATATATATATATATATTTATACATATAATATATATATATATATACATTTATATATATATATATATATATATATTTATATATATATATATATATATTTATATATATATATATATCATATATATATATTTATATTTATATATATATATATATTATATATATATATATATATAATGTGTGTGTGTACATACATACATATATATATATATATATATATACATATATATATATATATATATACAATGTGTGTGTACATACATACATACATACATAACACACACACATATATATATATATATATATACATAAATATATATACTATATATATATATACATATATATGTATATATATATATATATTTATGTATATAAATTAACCCCATTTTCTTTGTAGTAAATAAAGATAGAAATTTCTTAACCAAATTTACATCTTCTTAGTTGATTAACGAAGCCAATATTTCTCATAGTTTTATGTTCCATTAAAAGATGATGACGGAAAACATTAATTTCTTCGTTGGCCTTATCTTGTTCCTGCATGAGAGAGAGAGAGAGAGAGAGAGAGAGAGAGGAGAGAGAGAGAGAATAGGTATATGATGTGATTTTGTTGTAATTCAGTATGCATGTTATTTGTTAATAAAATAAGTAAATATATTTAACTATAGTATTTTCTTAAATCCATAGGCTTTCCCCGACTCTCCAAATTTACTCCAAAGGCCAAAATGTTTTCCATATAATCAGAACCTTTGCAAACTAATATTTCATAAACAAAAAATACATTCTATACAAATGTAAATACATCCAAAACCTATAATTTTTCTATAAACCCATCATCTTCCCCACACATATTTCCTACAGTCAGAAACTTCTAAATACCTCCTCTATATAAATAAAGAGAAAAATGTAAATTCAAACTAATTTAAACACCATATACATATTTAAAGGTTTTAAAGGTCGCTCATGGATGGCAGAGGCAAGGGTCAGTGATATTGCCCTAGCAAGCAGGACAATGCCCTAAAGATTGTTATATATTATATGATCAGCGCCCAAGCTCCTCTCCACCCAAGATAGGACCAATGAGGGCCAGGCAATGGCTGCTGATGACTCAACAGATAGACCTAGAGGCTCCCCCAAACCTGCCAACGTTAGCTCACAAGGATGGTAAGGTTGCAGACACTAAAGGTACTAACGAGTCTGAGCGGTATTCGAATCCCCGTCTGGCAAACGCCAGGCAGAGACGTTACCAATCAGGCCACAACAACCGTTAATCATAAATTTCTATAATGAAACTGAAAATAATGAAAATATGATAATAAAAATAAAATTTCCAAGCCAGAGACTGAAGAGTGAAATCTAAATTATCACTTAACTAAACGAGACAAATCTAACGGACCCCACTCGGAGATTGGAGCCTGGAGCCCGGATCCTCCAAACTGTCCTCATAATTTCCTCAGGGGAATCCTTACCAGCTCTAGGGAGCCATAAAGACAGCTACTGGCGTGGATCTTATAATGGTGATTATGGCAGAGTGGGACAACTCTCTTGCCTATAGACACATGTTTATTATCTAGTACAGAAAGGAGGTCGCCTTCTGTGGAAGATGGTGAACTTTTTATGTCCTTTTTATTCTTTCTTTTATTTGGGGCGATATGATTATCAAAGTGATGTCTTAGGATATTTAGGATATGGAATTACGTATATATATATATATATATATATATATTTATATATATATATATTACTGTTCTCAGCTTCACTCTATTTATCGGAAATTGATTCCAACATAAAACATAAATGTATTTCAAATCTCTCTCTCTCTCTCTCTCTCTCTCTCTCTCTCTCTCCCATATCCATTAGAAGTAACGATCCACGAGGAAAACATGGCGGAAAGAACAGCACCAAATGGAAAAACGCTGTCTATTTCTCTTTTGATATCTATGCAATTGTTTTGGTTTACATTGAAACCTGACGCTGCTTCGCACTTTACTCTCGAGTGATATTTGATATGACTTCATATTATGCTCCGCTGTGCCATTCCTGTTGACAGGTATCATACTGCGTTTTCCAAGCGTTTGTTTTCAAAATTTTATTTGTTCAAAGTATCAAAAGTGTCTGAAAAGTGTTTTACTGTTTCGTTTTGTTCCTCAAATGTTACTTTGGATATAGGAAACTATTTTTTTCAATTGGCATATCTCATGAGTGGAGTTTAATAAACTCCATGATTCCTGAAGGAAAGAAGGATATAAGATTCGAGGATAAAAGAACAAGGAAGAAAATTCAAAAGACAGAGTCTTGCGTTGCCAATCTTCAATAAAAGTAGTTCAAATAGTATTTGTAGAAATAGAATGAATAGGTTTTAGAATTCTTATACAGGAGAGAGAGAGAGAGAGAGAGAGAGAGAGAGAGAGAGAGAGAAATAAGCTTACTTTTCAGAACCTTCCTTTATATGATAATTACTGCACACAATAAGGATGTACTTCCTCTGAGCGACTTGTGTATATGCTTATACACTCACACATACACACGCATATATATATATATATATATATACATCTAGTTATCCCTTTTTGAATGTGGTTGCCTCAATGCAGTGAAAGGGTTTGCGTATACAGCTGATCAGTAAAGCTCTGCAATTAAAAGCAACTAATACTAGGTAGGTTTGCTTTGAGAGATCTGAATAAAATCTCTCACCATCACCAATCCGCTGTGGCCAGCGTGGTGATGAAAATTCGCTAAACACCTAACATCATGAATAAGGACAAGTGTGAGGGCTTTGCCCTTAAGTGGACCACTGGACTAGGAACAGCATATACTGTATATACTCTAGCATACTCTCCCTGGTTTTAGGTACAGTACTCA
>NC_090758.1:9978242-10011975 GCF_036898095.1 Palaemon carinicauda
CTAAGTAGCCGTTTCTAGTTCGCTGCAGGACGAAGGCCTAACACACGTCCTTAGTCAAATCTGGGGTTGGGCCATTTTCATCATTATGTATATGTGTATAGGGAAAAAAAGAGAGAGAGAGAGAGAGAGAGAGAGAGAGAGAGAGAGAGAGAGAGAGAGAGTTTCCATATTAATCATTCACATTCACTGGGTTGTTATGATCAATCTAATTCTGTCAGAATTCTTCAAAATCATTGAAGTTCTTCCATCATAACAAAAGAAAGGACTTAGAAAACAAAGCAATATTATTCCCAGCATCTCAGTAAAAATATCATTAAAGTGTTGTTAGTAATGTAATTAAATAGTATCTTTTAATTCGAGTGAAATGATGCAAACGATATTTTATCTCAGACTTAATTACTCATTCACCAGATTTTGCAGAAATTTATGCAAATTAGGGACAGAATTGCAATGAATTTAGAATACTTCTAATGAAAGTCTTGGAGGATTTAAGATGTGGGAAAGGATGGTTGCTCATGAGAGAGAGAGAGAGAGAGAGAGAGAGAGAGAGAGAGAGAGAGAGAGAGAGAGAGTACGAAGGAAAATGGATATCTTTATTTTTCGCTTCGTCTACCTTTTATCCATTTTCCTTCTCTCTCTCTCTCTCTCTCTCTCTCTCTCTCTCTCTCTCTCTTAAATACATTTCTACGAATGACAAATTACAGAACAATTCTGTTTACATCAAGTTCTATCACATTATAACATTTAGCGAATATTTGAGGCAATTAATAAAACTCATTAGCTTCCTTAGTTTGTAAATGGAGACAATTTTGATGGTATTAATGATTATTAATCATCGTCATAATTTGAAACTGACGTTAAATGTATTATTATTATTATTACTATTATTATTATTATTATTATTATTATTATTATGATGATTATGATGATGATAATGGAGATGTTGATTTATCATTCAAACATGTAGGTACCCATAGAAAATATACATGTAACATTCAAAATTTGCGAGTGAATACTATAGACTAATATTATATTATATATATATATATATATATATATATGTATATATATATATATATATATACATATACATATATATATATACATATATATATATATATATATATGTGTGTGTGTGTGTGTGTGTTATTATCATTATTATTATTATTATTATTATTATTATTATTATTATTATTATTATTATTATTATTATTATTATTATTATTATTATTATTACTTGCTAAGCTACAACCCTAGTTGGAAAAGCCAGTAGCTATAAACCCAAGGGCTCCAACATGGAAAATAGCCCAGTGAGGAAAGGAAATACGGAAATAGATAAACTACAAAAGAAGTAAATAACAATCAAATCAAACATTAACAATAAAATAAATAGCAATATAAACTATAAAAACTTCAACAAGCAAGAGGAAAATATATAAGACAGAATAGTGTGCCCGAGAGTTCCCTCAAGCAAGAAAACTCTAATCCAATACAGTGGAAGACCATAGTACAGAGGGTATGGCACTACCCAAGAATAGAGAACAATGGATAATACGAGAAATGAACACTGAAGGATATTGAAATAGAAGAATGAAATAAAGATCTAACATAGCAGAATGGTTCATTGTTCGGGCTACTGATTTCTGGGACCGTGTTCGACCCCGGGCTATTACCCATAAGTCTACCTTGCTAGGAATATAGCTAAACAAAGGAAATTTGATGCTAATAGCTGCTACAAAGCCAAGTTACTGAATCTGTTTCAAGAATTGCATGAATCAGAAACCAAATTTAACAAAGTCAGGTTAAAATATGCTAATATGAGAATCCAAATGAGATGCAGAAATAAAGATTCTCAAAACTACTAAACGCAAACTCAGTGTCTCCTCACATAAAAAAAAGAAAAAAAAAATAAACATTAAAAGGAGTTTTATAAATTTCAAATGTAGGTGATACTTAATTAAATACTTAATGTACACTTACAGAGATATGTGCATCACTTTACCGCTAAATATGCATTTTCTTACGCCAACTGGAATATGTAATACATCCTAATATACTTAATGTATATTTACAGATTATTGCATACCCCTTTCCCCACTAAATGTGCATTTTCTTTGCACCAACTAGATCATATAATGCACTCTGGGTATGACCTATGACTTTTCCAGCATAATTAAAATGCAATTAATGACAAGCATTGTTTCAAGGCAATGAAACATATTGACATATTCTGTAGGATTTTTAACTTTTCCAACAATAAGAGTTTCTTTGACTAATCATATAATGCAAGCTGTATATGACTATTGACTTTTCTAGTATAATTAACATTAAAATTGAATGACAACCATTATTAGAATATAAAATGAATGACAAGCATCGTTAAAAGGCAATGAATAATTCTCTGGATATGTTCTGTAGTAATGTTAGCTTTCTCAACAATAAGAGTTTCTTTGACTTACCTTTGCTTCGTGGTATGATGGAAACTACTACATAAGATTAATGCTGTGGTTCCTTATCAAAGAGTTATCCATAACTGGTCATATATATATATGTATATATATATATATATATATACATATATATATCACACACACACACACACACACATATATATATATATATATATACATATATGTGTGTATATATATATATATATATATATGTGTGTGTGTGTGTGTATATATATAAATATATATATATATATATATATATGTGTGTGTGTGTGTGTGTATATATATATATATATATATACATAATTAAAACACCTGGGTAATACGGTGAATAAATCTCACACAAGAATAACCTATTATATGAATAATTTGCCCAATAAAACAAAGTAAAGTTTTTTTTTGCTCTCTCTCTCTCTCTCTCTCTCTCTCTCTCTCTCTCTCTCTCTCGCTCTCTCTCTCTCTCTCTCTCTCTCTCTCTCTTAATAAATAATAAAGATTTAGAAGAGATTTTTTAGAACCTCCATATCCTTGTTTGTGTCGTTGTTGTTGTTTTACGGAATTTTATGTCACTAGAGAAGTATGTCACTGAGCTTTTGTAATAATTAGTCCAATCCTTTAACATTCATTAAGGTTTTGAACATACCAAAATTACAATTTTCTCGTAACATTAAAGGGAATGAAAGTGATGGGGAGACTGAAATTGAAGGTGTTCGAGATCAAGTGTCTAAGGAGTATGGCTGGTGTATCTCGATTAGATAGGGTTGGGAACGAAGTAGTGAGAGTGAGAAAAGTTGTAAGAAATAAATTAGCAGGTAGATTAGATATGAATGTTTTAATTCGGTTTGGTTATGTAGAGAGAATGGAAAGGGGCTGTCTGCTGAAGAAGGTGATGAATGCTAGAGTTGATGGGAGAAGTACACGAGGGAGGCCAAGGTTTAGGTGGATGGCTTGATTGAATAAAGCTATAGGTGGTGGGAGGATAGATGTGAGAGAGGCTAGAAATAGGAATGAATGGTGACCGATTGTGACGCAGTTCTGGTAGGCCCTGCTGCTTTCTCCCGGTCGCCTTGGATGACCGCTGAGGTAGCGGCAGTAGGCGATTCAGTGTTATGAAGCATCATTTATCGTGGATAACGGAGGAGGGTGGGCTGTGGCACCCTAGCAGTACTAAACAAACTCGGCTGAATCCCTCGGCAGGCTGAGAGGAGCTAAACGAAGAAAAGTCTCCTTAAGTCTTTTTTTGATGTTGGCTACCTTCCTAATTTGGGGGAAGTATGTTGGTAAATAGATACATGACGAGAGAGAGAGAGAGAGAGAGAGAGAGAGAGAGAGAGAGAGAGAAGATTAAGAAGAGTACTATTAGGGTAAAATTTAATATATGTCTCTTTCTCTCTCTTAAGACCCGACATGAATTTTTTCTATCTTTTGAAATTAAACACCAAGAATATTTGAAAAAATAATTCAGAGAGAGAGAGAGAGAGAGAGAGAGAGAGAGAGAGAGAGAGAGAGAGAGAGGGAGAGAGAGAGAGAGTTTGTATAATTTTTCTAAATAATTGAGAGCGTCTTGTAATATATTATATTGAGAGAGAGAGAGAGAGAGAGAGAGAGAGAGAGAGAGGTTGATATTATACCAAAGAACGATTAAACCTTCTGGAGAAGCAATAAGAGAAACAATAACAGATAATATTCCCAAAAGTACGATAACATTACAAGAGACAACAACTGTGACAGAATTGTACGATACCCTCTGTCTCTACTCGGAATGAAACTAGAAATTTATTTCCTTTGAAGTAAATGTTTAATATGAATAAGAGAAACACAAATGGCTTCTAAAAATGCCTATACTAAAAGTAAAGTGACTTGTACCAACTGGAGGTCATCACTGTTTATGTTGCCAGGTGTATGATAAAAACATCTATATGCGATAACTTCCACAGTATGCGCTGCCAGACGCAAGATGTTTCACCCAACAGCTCGCAATTAAAGGCATGGTAGGACATCTATATTGTCTGTCCAAAATTACGAGGTATTACGCACCTGAGAGAGAGAGAGAGAGAGAGAGAGAGAGAGAGAGAGAGAGAGAGCTCAGTGTCGTAAAGCGAATTTCCAGCAGTTGAAACCAGATGTTCAAGTGAAATGTAACTCTCTCTCTCTCTCTCTCTCTCTCTCTCTCTCTCTCTCTCTCAAAATAAGTCTAAACTAGAGGGACACTCAGTAGAGCACAGACCTCCGCCTCGACAGCATAATTCTTGACCTTCTGCTCGACCTTGACCTTTGACATTAACATGCATTAATTAGCCTTGATTTTCATACACTCAAATATCAACCATGTTTCAAGTCTGTGACAACGATGTCCTAACTTACTGCCGATTACATGAATTGGACATTTTGCTTGACCGTGACCTTGACCTCTGACCTGTACCTTTGACCTTGACCTTTGACTTTGACCTTCCAAAATAGAAAAATTCTCTGTTTTTCACATACCAGTTATTCCCTGCAAGTTTCATTACTCAACGGTTAAAATTGTGGCCAGGAAGCTGTTCACAAACAAAACAAATATACAAACAAACACACAATTAAACAAACAAACAAACAAACGAGGACACAAAAGAACAAACAATCAAACAAACGAACACACAAATGGACAAACATACGAACAAACAAACGAACACACAAATGGACAAACAAACGAACACGCAATCAAACAAACAAACAAGCAAACAAACAAACGAACACACAAACAAACTAACGAACACACATACAAACAAGCAAACATACAAACACACAAACAAGCAAACAAACAAACACACAAACAAACACAAACGAACAAACAAACACATGAATAAACAGGCGCAAAATCGACCAATTCCAGATGGCGTGATAAACGTTAGAACTTCTTGAGTCCCCAACCGAACTTGAAGTTGATTTAACTTAACTTAACAACAACATCAAAGTCTTCTGGTAAGTTTTATTAAAAGTTGCTTCCTAAGTTGGAGGACAACTTCTGATTCCTTCTGACCCAAATAACTTTCGGTTATTCATTTTCTAATCGGATTTTGATCAACTTTATCAGGCGATTTTTATTTTCACGATTCGAGATTTCTTCTGGTTATCTTATAGAAGTTTTATTATTATTATTATTATTATTATTATTGTTATGATGATGATGATGATGATGAGGATGTTAAAAAGGTAAGCAATTGTGCAATTTTTTTTTTCTCTCTCTCTCTCTCTCTCTCTCTCTCTCTCTCTGAACCCTTCAATTAAACAAAAAAATGAGGGATTTTAAGACTTATTATTAGTTAAATGTTCTCAATACTGTGTTCCACTTGATATATATCTATAAATTTATCTATCTAAATATCTATCTATCTATCTGTCTATCTGTCTATCTATCTATTTTTGTGTATATTGAGACAGAAGAGCTTAAGCATTAGTTAAACACACACAGACAGACATATATATATACTAACGTGTATGCATATATAAATATGTATTGTATATACGTATATACTGTATATATATATATATATATATATATATAATATATATATATATATTTATATATATATATATATATATATATATATTACCCAAAAACCGATAAATCGGTTGGAACTTTTGACCGGGGAAACGTCTGTCTATATCCGAACATAACTTGACAACAAAACGTTTACCCGATTGAGCGGTTTAAAGAATTGATATGAAGAAATTTTGCATCAAATTTAAAAGGTTTTATTAACGCGTTTTTTATGCATTTAGTATTGGAAGGTGTTATGAGAATTTGTTAATGATATTCCTAGGTAAGAGTTGTTAATATCCCATGCTGCTAAGGAATTTAAGGTTGAATATATAGCCACTTTCTATTATATAAATGAGTGATCTCACCAATATAAACATATAATACTAATAATTTATAACCTACAAAATCTATTCAAATCATGTTTTATTTCTTCATACTCATAATTGTTCAATTTTCTCATCAACTTCATTTCAATTGATATTTTAAAAATACATTTTTGTACTAATTATATTCCTAAAAAATTAACACCTTTTTTATGCGAATTTTGATAAACTTCTGCATCCCAATTTTGTTCAGTATTTGTTGGAAAATATGTGATATGATAAATCAGAGGACAAAATGACATTGTCCAATGAAAGTGGCGGAATCCAATATCTGTTAATTAGTAATCGGTGGTTTTGGATTGGATAAAATGCCGAGTGTCAAAAGATATAAAACTTCTGCATCCCAATTTTGTTCAGTATTTGTTGGAAAATATGTGATATGATAAATCAGAGGACAAAATGACATTGTCCAATGAAAGTGGCGGAATCCAATATCTGTTAATTAGTAATCGGTGGTTTTGGATTGGATAAAATGCCGAGTGTCAAAAGATATATCAAATTCAGTCACTCCAATTGTACTGTGTTTTTTTTCTTTTTTTTTTTGTAAAATGATTTGAAGGTTTTAAACATAATTAAGGATTATATTATATTATACTTAGAAATGTGTTATTATTCTGAATATAAGATTATATAGAGGTTTTAAGAGGATTATATCATTTTATTATTATTATTATTAGAAGCTGTTACTAATTTTAATATATATATATATATATATATATATATAGATATATATATATATATATATATATATCTATATATATATATATATATATATATCTATATATATATGTAATAGTTAGAATAGTAATATTACATGTTTAAAACAAATGACGTAATATGTCATGTTGGTTGGAAGAGCTGACCGTGAGATTTGCTATGGTCACTCAAATTGTAAGCAGGATGTAAGATGCTAAGTTGCCATTCTTTCTTAGTGTCAACACATTGTCTCTTCGTGTGAAAGTTTGTGACGTCACCGGATGCAGGTGTCTTCCGATTCCGTCACTTGGTTAAGAAAAAGCAAGCATACGATATTTGTGATATCGGTAATTTGTTCAGTTCATATCTAAACTTCACCAGAATTGGTCATGTGGACCAACACAGCTTCCTCCAGTGATGGAGATGTTTAACTCAGTTGTTATTCACAATAAAACTTAAAAACCACTAAGATGTGTTCAATAAACCATTTAAATACATCTGAAAACAACTCATACTCAAATGTGTGCTTAAGACAGTAGCACACCAATAAATGGTGGCAGCGATTAAACTCAAAGACAGCGATTAAACTCTAAGAATTAGAGAAATATCTTCAAGACTTCAAAATAAATAGCTGTAAAACCAGAGATATATCTTCAAGACTTCAACATAAAAGCTGTAATACCTGATAAAGATCTTCAAGAACTCAAAACTTTCTACAAGAATCTACAATTTTGACTAAGTCCAACGGAAATGCTAACACCAACATATGTTAGTATACAAATAGAATCTTCAATCAACATCCTAGGAAACCAGAGGACTGGCGTTCAACTATTGCAAGACATATCCAGGAAGAACTACAAACAACAGGAAACTAGAACGAGACATCGCTAACAAAACATCAAGAGAGAGAGAGAGAGAGAGACGACTCGACTTCATATATAAGCTAAGTACAGAGATTTTGTATTCATTTCAGTTTGTGCAGTGAAGTGTAGTTATCACAAGTTGTTAGTCAATTATTACTGGGGTGAGTGAATTCCTAAACTTTGTTATAAGAAACTCCGAATTCTCATTTAGAATTTTTCTTTCTTTGTACTAATTCCTTTTTCTTTCATAAACTCTTGGGGGGAAATGTATTGGGATTAGTAACATTGTTGGGTGAATTTTATTATACATATGCGTTTACGCAGTGGGCGTCTGTACTCATATAGATATTTTGATAGGATTGAAAGGGGTCAAAGAGATAGAAAAAAAAAAAAACATACAGCAGTCATGGCTCCTCCTGTCAGCCCTACCCCTGGACCTAGTGGTGTAGGCCAGGCTAATCCTCCTCCAATTGTGACGCTTGTAAATGCCAGGTCAGCAATCCTTCCTTTTCAAGGCCGTGTCAACGGGTTCTTGCCACAAAATGTGGAGTCATGGATTTCATCCGTTGATGCCCATTTAAATGCCAAACAAATCGTAGATCCTTTTGTACAATTACAAGAAGCTAAAAGTTTTATAGATTTTTCTAAGGGGGATGCGAGTGCGTATTTAAGAGGTGTTTCATTTCAAGAAGCAGTTACTTGGGATGATTTCAAAGTTAGGTTACGCGCGATCTATGGGGGTGAGGAAGCTTTGGATGTAGTGTTAACGTTACGAAATACACTTAATCAAGCCACTATGAATCGGCTTAATGTTGTTGAGAGAGCAGCTCTCATAGCTGATAGGCTTAACGAATATCAGGACATTTTAGGTAATTCCACTTGGGTTACTAACGATAATATCTCCGTGAAAGATTTTTTACGATTAATGTATTTAACTTGCATGACACTTATGTTGCCTGAAGCTTTAGTGCGGTGCTTTGATAAGAAGTTAATGCCTGCAAGTACGGAATTGGATGTCTATAAACAGATAAAGAAACACATGTCCAAGTGTCCAGATCTCGATCCCGTGTTAACTCAAGTTTTTGCTAAGAATGAAACAAAACCACAAACAGTGAACGTAATTAATAATCCAGTAGCGGGAGTGACGTGTTACAACTGCAAACGTCAAGGTCACATAAGCGCAGACTGTAGAACGAAATTTTGTTCAGTTCACAACACAGGATCACATTCTTATAGTCAATGTTACGCGCGTAAGACACAACAATATCCTAGAAATACACAGTCAATTCCACAGTCAGTTCCATATGGAAATAAAAAGAAAAATCCTCATTTTAACAATAAGAAGAAACAACAAAATATCAATGCAGTTCAGAGTCCGAAACAAACAAACACTTCTTCAAATATCGCTGAGCCTGGGCCGTCAAACCAGACCTCGCAAAGTCAGCCTAATTTTCAGAATGTGCAGAGCAAAGCAAATACCACATAGTTAACTCTAGAGGGGAAGAGAGTGATGTTGGGTCAAGGTCATTTATGTCAACATCAATAGTATTGAATAATCAATTTAATGTTTTATCAGATAATTGTGAGACAATAAATTTTCCTATGAAACACACGGCCGAATTAAGTAAAACAGTGCATGCTCCCGTAGATTTGCAACGTATTCATACAATAATAAGCCAAAATGAGTTACGGCCAACCTTATATGCTGTAAATTTAGAACACAAATCCTTTACGTTATTTTTTGACTCTGGTAGTCCACGTAATATTATGGATTTGAAGACGCATCATTTGTTGTTTTCGAACTTTCCGATTGAAAAATCAGGAATTAGACTTTCAGGTATAGGAAATAATGAATTAAACGTCATAGGCATAACTCATATTCAGTTCAGAGTCGGTAATCGCACGTTTGCCGATACATTTGTTGTTGTGAAAAACATTAATATGTATCCAGCTGTAATTATAGGATACCCATCTATGGGAAATCAAAACATTATCTTAGCTCCTGCAAAGCACGGCGTGTATACCAAAGGGAAATTCTATAAGTCTTCTAATACTTTAAAGTCAGTTTTGGATAAAAAGGAGACGACAAATGTAACCGTAACGTACGTTGAAGAACCAATAACTTGTCCCACTAATAAAGAAATAATATACGCTACCCAGCAGAATTCTCGTTCACCCGTAATATCATCTTGCACGCAATATATCGAACCAAACATACCTTCGAATTTAATAGTGCAAATAAAGAAAACACTACCGGGATCTGAAATATTAATCCTTTCCGATACTTTGAAAACTAACGGATTGTCTGTCACACAAGCTATTTATACAGTAGGCTCACATCAGCAATGTAATATCGAAGTCTGTAATCATTTAAATAACACTTTAGTAATTCACAAAAATCAACATATCTTGGATGTAGAAGTTTATAAACATCGTATTCTTACCGTTGCTGAAATCAATCACTCTCAATCAGTTGCGGATGAATCCCTTTTACGATCTATTAAAAATAAAATCAGTAAAGACATTCAAGACGAAGAAATTCAGCAGAAAATTTTTGAACTTTTAAATAAATATACAGATGTCTTTTCCACTACGGATGGATCCTTAGGAAAAACAGATGTGATCGAGCATCAAATAAGGTTAAAAGACAAACAGAAAATTATATATGTACCCTCGTACAGACTCCCTATGAAATTCCAGAATGAAATAAATGATGAAGTAGGTAAAATGTTAGAGGAAGGAGTCATTAGAAAATCAAATAGCCCTTATAATTTTCCTTTAATAGTTGTACCGAAAAAAGATCGAACATGGCGTATCTGCGTCGACTTTCGTCGTCTAAACGAGGAAACGATCCCTGATCGATTCCCAGTGCCATGTACTGACGATATTTTGTCTTTGTTAGGTCAGAATAAATATTTTACCAGCTTGGACTTACTTAAAGGCTTTCACCAGATATCATTAGAAGAAGATAGTATCCCATACACAGCCTTCAGCACAGCCAGGGGACATTATGAATTTTTACGGATGACTTTTGGTTTACGTTGTGCTCCTATAACATTTACAAGAATGATTAACATAGTGTTTGGAGACTTGTTAGGGGATATATTGCATGCCTATATGGATGATCTTGTAATCTTTTCCAACACCTTAGAGGAACATCTACGTAAGTTAGAACTAGTACTACAGAGATTAAGACAACATAACTTAAGGGTAAAGATTAGTAAGTGTGAATTTTTCAAAACAGAATTAATATATTTGGGTTTCATGGTGTCAAGCCAAGGTCTTAAAGTAGTCCATGATAAGGTGTCGGCTATACGTAATTTTCCCATACCTACTAATGTCAAGGGAATACAGCAATTTCTGGGTTGTAGTGGATATTACAGGCGTTTTATACGCAACTATTCAATAATAGCCGCTCCTTTAACTGATCTTACGAAGAAGGGCGTAGATTTCATATGGTCTGAGCAACATCAACAGGCGTTTAATACTTTGAAAGATGAACTGTGTAGTTCTCCTATCTTAAAATTTCCTGACTTCGGTAAGGAATTCTTCATTGCAACAGACGCCTCAGACTTAGGAGTAGGAGGGGTATTGCTTCGGCAATATGATAAACAGTTTTTCCCGATAGCTTTCTATTCACGAAAATTGAGAACTTCCGAAAGTAAGTATGCAGTAATAGACAAGGAAGGACTAGCTATTGTTAATTCGCTAGTGCATTTTAAGTTTATAATTTACGGTTATCCCGTTAAGGTTCTTACTGACCATAAACCACTAACAGAGTTCTTTAAAGGCTTCAATCACAGCCCTAAACGAACTCGGTGGCATTTAATCATTCAAGATTTTGGCGCAAGAATCGGGTATTTACCTGGGAAAGCAAATATCATTGCGGATGCATTATCACGCAACCCCGTGTCATCTTGTACGGAGTCTTTAGCTGAATTAATAGATATATCAACATCCATGCCTATTGTAAAAACAATATCTGAACAAGAAGATTTAGGCTGGAGTGCTGAATTGTTACAGACTGAGCAAAGAAAAGATCAGAAAATAGAAACAATTATAAATGCTTTGAAAGGCAATCATAAAGAAAAAGAATATATAAAGTATAAGCAGCAGAATTATGTAATCAAAGATAATATTCTGTGTAGGACTGTGACAAGGAAAACCCGCAATACACCACATGTAACTAACGACCAGGTAGTAGTACCAAACTCACTTGTTTCCACTGTCCTGAATTGGTTGCATTCAAATCCATTACATGGACACCCTGGGTTCTCATTAATGTCACAGAAAGCCAAATCATTGTTTTATTGGCATACAATGCTTACAGATATAAAAAGACACATAGCTAATTGTCGCACATGTCAGGAAAACAAAGGGCATACGAAAACACCTGTTATCTTAGGAGCTTATCCTGTTCCCAATCAACCCTTTGAAAGAATACATTTAGATTTGTTAACAGGATTTTACGAGTCAGACAGAGGAAATAAGCACCTCTTAGTAATTATAGATGCTTTAACTCGATATACAGAACTAATAGCGCTTAAAACTAAAACTGCGATTGAATGCGCTAGGAAGTTTTACGGGTGTTACATTTGTAAACATGGAATTCCACACATGATAATCTCAGACTCGGGTGGTGAATTTAATAATCACTTTCTTACCTCATTGTGTGAATTCCTCAAAATAAAGAAGGTCAATACCATGATATATCACCCAGAGTCGAATGGGCTAGTGGAAAGAGCAAATAGGAAGATATTAAATATATTGAGGGTAACACTAGGGGGATCGGACCCCAACTGGGATATTGCAATACCGGCGGCACTGAGTACTCTGAATCATTCATATCATATATCAATTAAAATGTCACCGCATGAAGCATTGTATGGTACCCCAGTTAGAACACCTTTCCATGTATTAACGCCTACAACTAATCTATCAAATCCTTTAAAAGAATGTATAAATGCAAGTATAAGTCGATATGATATCCTTCGAAAGAATTTAGAAGAATCACAAATCATAATGAAAAGGAATCATGATAAAATAGCGAAACCAACTAAAACATATACCGTGGGTGATAACATCTATATTCAAATCAATGTCAGAAAAGGGCTCAACTATAAACTAACACCTAAGTTTGAAGGCCCATTTAACATTTTGGAAACATTAACGGCCAATAGGTTTAGAATTCAAAACGTAGCCCAACCCACGGATGAGAGAATAGTACCATTGTCTCACATAAGAAATTAAAAAGAAGTGAGGAAAAATTTTAATTTTTGTGACTAAGAGTTTTCTTTTTAATACAGGAGTAATTACATATATTTTTTCTCGTTACAGGTTTCCAATATGAATTTTTTGTTGTTGGGAGTGATATTGTTCGTTCAGACATTTTTTTCGTATGGGATGAGTTCTAAGACTAAGAATATATATTTTAAATATGGAAATATAGTTGAAAGACAAGAAGACATTTTTATTACATCAACCAACGTAATTGTCGAAGTGCATATGCAAGCAATTTTTCTTCAAGAGAATGATGTCACTAGCTTAAGAACCGCCATTTCAAGGTTTTCTGCATCATTGGATGAGTTGCATAGGAGACATTTTCATTTGACTACTAAGAGTTTGCTTGGATCAACATTAAAAGTTGCAGAGATGCTATCTGATGACTTGAAAAATAAGACTGGAGAGACAGGATCTTTGGCTTATGACCTTTTGATGTGGACTGTAGGACACGAACAAAAGGAAAGACGGAATCCGTTCATTTATGCTGCATTAAGCATCTTTGGGTCTGTTGCAAGTTTAGGTTTAGGACTTTCCAATCGTCTTAAAATTAGTAATCAAAATAAGAAAATTGAGTTCTTGACTCATAAAGATGAATTGATTATGTCAGAACTAAGAGATCAGTTAGCTTCAATCAATAAAATTATGGATTTGTTAAATGAACATTCAGATAATATCGTTCAAATTATGGAAGTACAGGATTTGTTAGCAACATTAACGTATTATGATTCAAAGATAGATCACATACATAACAGAATTGCACATTTCATTGAGAAATCCAAGGATTATGTAGAAGCTATCACGTTAGCAACTAAAGGTGTATTGTCGCCCCATTTGTTGCCTATACGTTACTTAAAATTAGTTCTGGAGAACACTAGGGATAAACTAGGCTATGTTCCTTTGTTAGACGAACATAGGTTAGAATTTTATTACAGCCTAATTACAGTAAACGTAGATAATAACAAGATTAGGATTACAATTCCCTTTGATTCTTCTGATGCCTGGCAATCTTACAGGATATCACCATTTCCGACTTTCATGACGAATCACTCAAATCCAGTAATATCCAGTTTGACAGGACACGTATTGATTTCCCCAGACAAGGAAACATATACGGTCATTAAAGACTTAAATCAATTAACTCACTGTTCAGACGCAATGGATAGAAAAATATGTACAGCTGACTCATTTGAATTCCGTAAAAACTTGATGGATTCATGCGAGTTAGGTATAGTGCTAGACGGTGCTCTCTCCCATACAAGTGAAAATTGTCTGGATAAGCTTTATCCCTTTGACAATAAAGAATTCAATTGCAGACTAAATAATGGCTCGTGGATACGATACGACAAGGACGGCTTCAATGTATCATGCCCTGACGGATCCACATCCTTCAACAACATCTTCGTCGCAGCAGATGGCTGTATCGGGACTTCCCCGAATTCCATGGTGACTGGCCTACGGACAATCATCAGAGAACGAGCTTACTTCGCGAACTTCACGTGGACCTCTACAATGCCCGCACTTCCTCTCCCCTATAAAGGAAGTGTGGCAAAACGCTTAATGAAACTTACAGAAAAGGACCACCTGTCACCGACTTACAAAGAGATTCTTCACCCTATATTACTAGCTGGTTTTTGTGTAACGGTGTTAATTTTTATCGCCGTGAACATCCTTGTTTGGCGTAGGTTACGGCACAGCAAGCAGCTACAAAGGAACGAGTTGAATAGCCCTGACAATACCCCCTACCTGATCCAGTTCAAAGCTGTATGAGTGGCCACCTCATTCGCTAAGGGAGTAATTTGTCAGGATGATGTTTGTATGAAAAGCTGATTAGTACGCTAGTAATATGTAATTAAAGAAATTCTCTACATTTGCATTGTTAAAAATACATTTAAAATAACATTTAAAAAAATAAATAAAATAAAAAAGGATATAAATCATTTTTTTCTCTCTGGCATCTAATAAAAATATATAAGCGGAATGTTAAAAAAGAAAAGGGAAAAAAAAAAAAATATATAAGATATATAACAGAATCTATGGGCATCTAATAAAATGTATCAGCCCTATATATAAATATACATATATATGTACGAAACCGTGGTACGTGTACGTACCAGGAATTTGTATTTGTGCACTAAAAATTGAGTATCTTGTTTCTGACAAAGGTAACAATTATTCTTTAACAAGTTACCGAATCATTTGTAAGTCAGAATTTGTTTTTGTTTTTTGGTACCATGTAATCATTTGCTAGCAATGTACCATATATATGATCTTGGTTTTATCATGCATTTTTCTTTTTGCTTTGGTAATATCTTTTTTGTATGCATTATTGTTATTATTTTTGATGTGCCTATTTGGACATTCGTCCTCAGTTGGATATAGCTAGTTTTGAACAAAGAATGATACGTATGTCCAGTCACACCTAATAACCATGTTTCGGCTTGTTGTTAAATTTTTGTAAAAAAAAAAAATTGAGATAGCTGGCCGAGCTTATGTAATAGTTAGAATAGTAATATTACATGTTTAAAAACAAATGACGTAATATGTCATGTTGGTTGGAAGAGCTGACCGTGAGATTTGCTATGGTCACTTCAAATTGTAAGCAGGATGTAAGATGCTAAGTTGCCATTCTTTCTTAGTGTCAACACATTGTCTCTTCGTGTGAAAGTTTGTGACGTCACCGGATGCAGGTGTCTTCCGATTCCGTCACTTGGTTAAGAAAAAGCAAGCATACGATATTTGTGATATCGGTAATTTGTTCAGTTCATATCTAAACTTCACCAGAATTGGTCATGTGGACCAACACAGCTTCCTCCAGTGATGGAGATGTTTAACTCAGTTGTTATTCACAATAAAACTTAAAAACCACTAAGATGTGTTCAATAAACCATTTTAAATACATCTGAAAACAACTCATACTCAAAATGTGTGCTTAAGACAGTAGCACACCAATATATATAAATATATAATATATATATATATATATAATATATTATATATATATATATATATAATATATATATATATATATATATATATGCTATATATATGTGTATACATGTGTATGTATATATATATATATATATATACTGTATATATATATATATACATATATATAATATATATATAGATATATATATAATATATATACATATACATATATATATATATATATTCTATATATAGATATAGATATATATATTATAGTATTATATATATGTGTATATAGAAACATATATATATACATTATATATATATAAATATGTATATTATAGAGTATATATATATATATATATATATATATGATATATACATATATATATCCCTTTCTGAGTGGGGACACATTATCGCGAGGAAATTGTTTGTGTATGGCCTTGATTAGTAAGCTGTACTAGTCAGGGCCACCCATACTATGTTGGTTTGCTATGTGCAATCAAATAAAAATGTCCCATACTGAAATTTGGTCCAAGAAGAAAGAGAAATATTTTTATGAGGTAGAATAATAAGAAAGGGAATAAGTTTACAAAAAAATCATCGCTTTTTTTCTAATAAAAATACAAAATATATATTTTGTCACACAAAATACAAAATAGAGAAAAATAGAATACAAAAAAAAACAATAAATGTAGAAAAAGATAAAGACAGATCAGCTATATAATAAAGTGCAGGGCAATTTTGATAACACTCAGCTATAAAATTCTTCCACAGAACGAAAAAGGAAGTTAGAAATGCACAAGCCATAATAAATAACTCGTAAAAAATAGACCAGGAGGAAAAGAGAATAAGAAGACGGGGCAAAAAAAATAAGAGAGGGAAGAGGAAATACATTTTATAACTGAAAATATGAGAAAAAGTGAAATGGGAGTCGCTTCCTGTCAAATTCCTCGCACCGAACGCACACCGTAAACACCGAAGAGAATTCTGGGAAATCCAATGGACACCTTTAACAAGAGTGACACCCGAAGCCATTGCTATAGCATCGAGATACTCTCTCTCTCTCTCTCTCTTCTCTCTCTCTCTCTCTCTCTCTCTCTCTCTCTAAGGCGAAATTTCAACAATGTTCTTCCCAATAGGAATGGTAGATAACAAGACATTTCCATACTTCATATGAGTTTTATTATTATTATTATCATTATTATTATTATTATTATTATTATTATTATTATTATTATTATTATTATTATTATTATTATTATTATTATAAACTGAATAAAATTGGATATATAATAAAGGAATTAAATTATCAAATAAAACATAAAAGAAGGCCATAATACATAGGTCATGGAACGACCAGATGATTGGAAACATTGGCTGTGTGGTCATAAAGCGAAAGTTTATGAATTATTGGCCTTAAATAAAATAGAACAGGCTATCTGAATGGAAAGTAAAAACGGAATCGCTATAAAAATACAGTTTTTATAAAAATATCTTGACATTTAAAATGACATTTTTTATATCAAAATATCAAATCCAGCAATTAATGGTACTGCAGAAAACAAAATTCTTTTTTTTGTGATGTCTTACGAATTGTTTTAATCAAAAACTGGAGCTTAACAATATCAATATTTATATTAGTATATAAGTTTCGTGAAATTTGAAATAACTTGGATTAAACATATAGAGAAAATGTCTTAAAATCAAAAGTTATCAATTCTATAGGAAAGTTATCCTTATACGAAACATGTATTTATGTTTTAATATAAATTTTTCATAAAGGAAAATAATGGAAAAAAAATCATTATTTTTCTGAAAAATATGAAATGTTTATAGACAGATGGGCGGAGAGAGAGAAAGAGTGAAGTATAGCATTTGGTAAGTGGAAGATAACTTGGTTATGGGTATATATATGAGAGAGAGAGGAGAGAGAGGAGAGAGAGAGAAGAGAGAGAGAGAGAGAGAGAGAGATGGTGTTATTGAATGATGTTATTCGTCTGTCTCTTTGTAGAAAGATTCTTTTCAAATAGATTCTTAGAATTTACTAATTATAGATTTTCACGAGACATATTCGTAAATGAAATGTTATTCTCTCTCTCTCTCTCTCTCTCTCTCTCTCTCTCTCTCTCTCTACACACGTACAAACAATTATATCGATTTCGCCAGTCGTCTCTCTCTTGAGATTTTAAATCAATACTTCTCCATTCATCATCTTCTACTCAAAGTTTCATAGTTCTCAGCCTTTTGCTCGACCTTGACCTTTGACCTAGGAATTTAAAAATTAAATCGCTTCCACGTCTCAACATAACGAATAATCTGTGAGTAAAATTATGGCCTGGAAGTAGTTCACAGACAAACAAACGTACAGACAGGGGCAAACACATAACCTCCTCCCAACTTTGTTGACGGAGGTAATTAAAATTTCAAACCGACTTTAAGTAATATTCATTCAAAACATATAAATGCAGAATTAAAAGCTCAACTCTTGATAACGATCCAAGTAATTTTTTCTGCCATTGAGTAAAATAAATATCTTCGAGTGTTGAACAGGGAAATTAAGGTGAAGGTAGATTGCAAGTGGGAGAAATGAGGTAGTAATAATCATAAAATGAATTTATATATACGTTAATTAAGGAAAATAAAGTAGGGAGAGGTATAACAATAATAGGAATGACAGACGGGGAAGGGAGGCAAGTGACACGGTAGGGGGACTCCTTTTTAGGTCCATGAGCGGAAAGAAGTTGACAGGCATATATATATATATATATATAATATATTGTGTATCATAATTTATTTATATTTATCCCTTTATGAGTAGGTATGCCTTAACGTGGTGCAAGGGTTTGCATATCACCATGATCAGCAAAGCTGTACTGGTCAGAGCTATACCTAATAGGTTAGTTTGCTGTGAGCCAAAAGACAAAATTCTCCTACCGTCACCAATCCGCAGTGGCCAGCGTAGTGATGAAAGGCCAAAATCTAGATATGAATAATAAGTGAGTCCCTTTGCCCTGCAGTGGACTAGAAACGGTTCCATCTGCTGTTGTTGTTGTTGTGGTTTTTATTGTTGTTGAGGTTTACGTACACACACACACACACACACACACACATATATATATATATATATATGTGTGTATATATATATATATATATGTGTGTATATATATATATATATATATATAAATTATATATATATATATATATGTGTGTGTGTATATATATATATATATATATATAAATATATATATAATGTGTATATATAATATATATATATTATATAATATATATATATATATATATATGTGTATAATATATATATGTGTATATATATAGTGTATATATATATATATATATATTACGACCTCTATCTGAATGCATTTCCCACGAAAAAACGAAGCTTCATAGCTCTTTTTATATGGTGATTCTCTATTGAAATACAAACCTGATATATTTTGCTCTTTTGGAAAATATATTCTACATTTATTATACACCCATTGTAAAATCTGAAAGACTTTTAGATATATTTTTAACTTATAAACTTACATAAACAATAGAATTTTTTGGCCTCTATATGATTTAATAGAATTGCTTGGAGTCATACGCCAAATTTTTTTATTAATATAAATTCGTAATAAAACAATTATGATAATATACAATTGATAATCTCTCTCCGTATTTAAATACACACAAACACATAGATAAAAAGGGGCAGTGATGTCATATCGCTTGCATACTATTTATGAGATTGTCAGACGCATATATTTGTTTGTTTACAACTTTACACCGTTTGTGTTAAAAAAAAAAAATCAGTCATAATATCCTTTTTTTCAAACACAGGAAAAGCAACGCAGGTATGCGTGTGGCAATATGCTATACTTGTGTACGCAACCAGTCAAAAAATAGCAGCTGAATATTTAGATAGATATGCACACACACACGCAAAAACACAGATTCAACTGTTCCCACTCTTTCCGCTTTCCTAACTACAACCCTTTTGTTCGGCAATTTATGGAAGATTGAGGTTTCGGAGTGTGGCCTACCATTTGAGATAACCCTTCTCACCAAGATATGACTACTACTCCTCCCCTCTGACGCCTAGCATGACGGGAAAGAAATATAATTATGTATATATAGCCACACACTAGTTCTTCATTATATAGAGAAGGATGAGACGTCAAGCAAGCTCAACTTATCAAATCTACCTATCAGTCAAGTAGATATTTCTCCTCTTGAGGGTGTGGTTGTACCAAGCTCCTCCCACTAAATGCCTGTCTGTTGCCAGGTAGTTCAATTTAAGCTAAGCCAATCAATGAGGAGAAAAAATATGGTTGATGAAGATGCCTTTGAAAAGCAATATTGATGGACTTACTCCAGAAGGTTTATTACATACATACTTGTACATACCCACATACACACACACACACCTATTTATATATATATACATACATACATACATACATATATACATACATATATATATATATATATATATATATATATCAAAATCTTTACTCAATATCTGTCCTTGAGATGAAGAATAGATTTGATGACCTTCTAGAGAATTCTTTCCTACTCTCTTCTTTCTTTCATCTCCTGCCGAAACTTGTCACTTTCTGATCCCCGAAAAGAAAATTTTTCTGTAAAAATCTTTTTCTGCGTTTTGCAAAATTTTCTTCTTTTGCAGTGTTAGCCGAAGTTTTCGAATGTCGATCATATGTTCCTTTAAGGATCGTATGCTGTGTTAATGAGGACATTGACAGAGTTGGGTCTCCTATTGGATGTTGGATTTAGAAAACGGAGAAGAATTTGAATAAGTATAGTTCCCCCTTGGATTTTCCTAAGCTCAAAGAAAAACGGGAAATGGATGCAGCTTAAATTACCACTTAGCGTGACCAGGAAGAAAATATATATATATATATATATATGTATGTATGTATGTATGTATATATGTATGTATATATATATATTATGTATATGTATGTTATGTATAGTATATATATATATATATATGTATGTATGTATAATAATATATGTATGTATGTATATATATATATGTATGTATGTTATATATATGTTATATATAGTATATTATATTATATATATATAATGTATATATGTATGTATATAAATATATGTATATATATGTTTATGTACATCAGATTTTCACAGTTAGACAGATATGCGAGAAATATTTAGCAAAAGGTAAGGAGGTGTATGTTGCGTTTATGGATCTGGAGAAAGCATATGATAGAGTTGAGAGGGAAGCAATGTGGAATGTGATGAGGTTAAATGGAGTTGGTGGAAGGTTGTTGCAAGCAGTAAAAAGTTTCTACAAAGGTAGTAAAGCATGTGTTAGAATAGGAAATGAGAGTGGGGCTGAGACAGGGATGTCTGATGTCACCGTGGTTGTTTAACTTGTATGTTGATGGAGTGGTGAGAGAGGTGAATGCTCGAGTGCTTGGACTAGGATTAAAACTGGTAGGCGAGAATGATCATGAATGGGAGGTAAATCAGTTGTTGTTTGCGGATGATACTGTACTGGTAGCAGACACAGAAGAGAAGCTTGACCGACTAGTGACAGAATTTGGAAGGGTGTGTGAGAAAAGGAAGTTGAGAGTTAATGTGGGTAAGAGTAAGGTTATGAGATGTACGAGAAGGAAGGTGGTGCAAGGTTGAATATCATGTTTAATGGAGAGTTACTTGAGAAGGTGGATCAGTTTAAGTACTTAGGGTCTGTTGTTGCAGCAAATGGTGGAGTGGATGCATATGTACGTCAGAGTGTGAATGAAGGTTGCAAAGTGTTGGGGGCAATTAAGGGAGTAGTAAAAAATAAAGGGTTGGGCATGAATGTAAAGAGAGTTCTATATGAGAAAGTGATTGTACCAACTGTGATGTATGGATCGGAGTTGTGGGGAATGAAAGTGATGGAGAGACAGAAATTGAATGTGTTTGAGATGAAGTGTCAGAGGAGTATGGCTGGTGTATCTCGAGTAGATAGGGTTAGGAACGAAGTGGTGAGGGTGAAAACGGGTGTAAGAAATGAGTTAGCGGCTAGAGTGGATATGAATGTGTTGAGGTGGTTTGGCCATGTTGAGAGAATGGAAAGTGGCTGTCTGCTAAAGAAGGTGATGAATGCAAGAGTTGATGGGAAAAGTACAAGAGGAAGGCCAAGGTTTGGGTGGATGGATGGTGTGAAGAAAGCTCTGGGTGATAGGAGGATAGATGTGAGAGAGGCAAGAGGGCGTGCTAGAAATAGGAATGAATGGCGAGCGATTGTGACGCAGTTCCGGTAGACCCTGCTGCTTCCTCCAGCGCCTTAGATGACCGCGGAGCTAGCAGCAGTAGGGGACTCAGCAGTATGAAGCTTCATCTGTGGTGGAAAATGTGGGAGGTTGGGCTGTGGCACCCTAGCAGTACCAGCTGAACTCGGCTGAGTCCCTGGTTAGGCTGGAGGAACGTAGAGAGTAGAGGTCCCCTTTTTTGTTTTGTTTTCTTGTTGATGTCGGCTACCCCCCAAAATTGGGGGAAGTGCCTTGGTATATGGATGGATGGATGTGTATATATATATATATATATATATATACATATATATATATATATATATAGCCAGAAACTTGCTCTTTATTGTATAGGGGAGATAAGCATTTGAGAGAGAGAGAGAGAGAGAGAGAGAGAGAGAGAGAGAGAGTTGCAAAAAGCCTCCCAGTTTTCATTTTTTCACCGTAATTGCTTTCAGTCATCTACCTTATATGCATATCAGATTCTGAATAGACTATTCAACGTTAGAAGCAATAATTAATCTATTTTGTTCTTGTATTCAACATTCTATTCTATTCTATTCTATTCTATTCTATTCTGCTCAACTTTCCACAACACCAGTATATCATTTTCATGTAGTCAAACCGGTATATTCCATTGCTATTCTTAAATTTAAAGATTTAAAGGCCACTCTTGAATAGCAGAGGTAAGGGACAGTGACAATGCCCTATACACTGATCATCTATACATATGATCAGCGTTCAGGCCTCTTCTCCATCTAAGTTAGGACCAGGGAGGGTCAAGCAATGGATGCTAGTGAATCAGCTCACTAGGATGGTAAGGCTGCAGACACTATAAGATACTATAGAGCTTGAGGGAGTCTCGGACTCCAGTCCTCCGATCGCCAAGCAGGAAAGATTTTTAGAATTATTAAAGTTATTGAAAATAGGGATATTATCAAAATTCTTAGTTATGATTATTTAGATTAATAAAATAATTAGTATTATTAAAATCTTTAAAATTATTTTTTTCATTAAAATTATTCATATTAATTAAATGCTTAAAATAATTGAATTTATTGTTATTATTAAATCAAATTAAAATTATCATTGTTATGATTATGATTATGATTATGATTATTATTATCATTATTATTATTGATCATCACTAATACTATTATTATTATTATTATTATTATTATTATTATTATTATTATTATTATTATCGATAATACTATTATTATAATTATTATTATTATTATCATTATTATTATTATTATTATTATTATTATTATTGTTATTAATACCTGTTTCCTCAATTTGGGCACCCGTATTAATATCAACATCTCAGAAAACAAAAACGTTTCTAATTTACTAATTCTGCGAAGAAGGCAATCAGATGCAATCAAGTTGCAAAGGGAAAATATCAGCCAGGAAATAGATAAACTGTTTTTTTTTTTTCCTGGACAGGATAAACAAAGGGAGACCTGGAGTAAACATTCAGTGTTTACCCACCGACCGGATCTGACTTCAGGTCAAAATACATTTGGTCGATTTAAGTATAAGCTTTCTTAACCCTGGATAGGTACGCTCCTCGGACACCCCTTTAAGGGTATACTCGGACGCGCGCGACCCTGACGCCAAAAAAAATCTTGAAAAATCAGTTTTTGCAGTAACCTCCTTTTTTCTTTTGCCAAAAAAAACTTCAATGAATGCTTAAAACAACTGTAAAGATAAATGCTACTCATCTGCAGGAAAACTATTTATTTTAAATATTTTTAAAAATTAAGTAGAAAAAAAGACCTTACATAAAAACTCATAAAAAAAAGTTTATACATATATACACAAATCCTTTTAGGAATTGATTCTTGAATGTTTAGGACACATCTTGATGTATTTTGGATGAAGTCAGACCCATGGAGGTGAAGATCTGAAATGAGAAAAAAGGGTAACTTTTTTTGGCCAAAAAAATTTGTCCAAATTTCATGAATATAAATTACATTTATATCAGGGGCCATATCTAAAGGTAATTTTTTGAGTACTTAGAAATTTCGTAAAAAAATACATATATTTAATATATAATATGATATTTATGCAGGTAAAAATATACCAAAATATCACAAATTCTATAGGGAAAAAGAATATATATAGATAGGGCAACTTACGCTTCGGATATGTCCACAAAATGGCCGCCAACCACACTGACTCAGACTCCCTAATCTGCCACTTGAAATGTAGGAAGGGTATGTCAATTTCAAGGTGTTATTTACTAATCTAATTATTCTTGGATATGCATAAAAATGCAATGGTGGGTTGCTAGATAATTGTCGATTATTTTACGACTATAGAAATTAAAATTCTGACCCCAAAAAACTTTTTTGAAGGGAAATAAAATAGAAAAAAAAAATGTAAAACAATATAATATTTTAGCTAAAAAAAATTTGATGATATTCAATCAAAAAAAAAATAAACAAAATTTTCCGACAAATAAACATCTAGAGGAATCATTACTCTGTGATAGTTCCTTGGTACGTAGTAATTTTGAAAGAAATGGGAAAAAACGAAAAAGTGGCAATCGCAGGAAAATCGAACACATACCTATATATACGCCATATCTGACTAAAATAAAGATAGGCATGGGTAGCCAGATCATCTAGAAACAATTTCCAACACTATAAAAATACAAGTTTTGCGACACTACTTGCCAATTCCTTACGGTAACATGACTAAGCAAAAAAAATGCAAAACAAATAAAAAGGGGCACTCGCGGAAAAATGGCCAACATTCTAATATACGGCATTTCAGAAAAAAAAAAAATTTCAGCCACGTACTAGGCAAATCATCAAGGCACATTTTCCGACAAATAAACATCTAAATGAATAATTTTTTCTGTGATAGTTCCTTAGTACGTAGTAATTTTGAAAGAAATGGGAAAAAACGAAAAAATGGCAATCACAGGAAAATCGAACACATACCTATATATACGCCATATCTGGCTAAAAAAAAAAAAAAAAGATAGGCATGGGTAGCCAGATCATCTAGAAACACTTTCCAACACTATAAAATTATAAGTTTTGCGACACTACTTGCCAATTCCTTACGGTAACATGACTAAGCAAAAAAATGCAAAACAAATAAAAGGGGCACTCGCGGAAAAATGGCCATTCTAATATAAGGCATTTCAGAAGAAAAAAAATTTCAGCCACCTGCTAGGCAAACCATCAAGGCACATTATCTGACAAATAAACATAGAAATGAATCATTACTCTGTGATAGTTCCTTAGTACGTAGTAATTTTGAAAGAAATGGGAAAAAACGAAAAAATGGCAATCACAGGAAAATCGAACACATACCTATATATACGCCATATCTGGCTAAAAAAAAAGATAGGCATGGGTAGCCAGATCATCTAGAAACACTTTCCAACACTATAGAAATATAAGTTTTGCGACACTTCTTGCCAATTCCTTACGGTAACATGACTAAGTAAAAAAATTAAAAACAAATAAAAAGGGGCACTCGCGAAAAATGGCCAACATTTTATTATACGCCTTTCAGAAAAAAAAAATTTCAGCCACGTGCTAGGCAAACCATCAAGGCACATTTTCCGACAAATAAACATCTAAATGAATCATTACTCTGTGACAGTTCCTTAGTACGTAGTAATTTTGAAAGAAATGGGAAAAAAACGAAAAAATGGCAATCACAGGAAAATCGAACACATACCTATATATACGCTATATCTGGCTAAAAAAAATAGACATGGGTAGCCAGATCATCTAGAAACACTTTCCAACACTATAAAAATATAAGTTTTGAGACACTACTTGCAATTCCTTACGGTAACATGACTAAGCAAAAAAAATGCAAAACAAATAAAAAGGGGCACTCGCGGAAAAATGCCCAAACATTCTAATATACGGCATCTCAGATAAAAAAAAAAAGACATGCACGTGTTAGCCCAACCATCAAGGCACACTTTCTAACACATAAACATGAAAAAAAATCAATAATATACGGCAACTCCTTACTACGTAGTAAATTTTTACAAATATTGAAAAAAAAACAGAAATTGGCAACTGTAGTTAATACCCAATATACCAATAACTACGTCGTATCTGACAAAAAACAAAGTCACGCATGGGTAGCCAGATCATCTAGACACACTTTCCAACACTAAAAAAGCAAAAGTTTTACGACACTATTTGGCAATATCTTACGGAAAAATGACTTGGCAAAAAAATTAGAAAAAATGAAAAAGGGGCACTCCAGTAAAATGCCCAACATTCTAATATACGGCATCTCAGATAAAAAAAAAGCCATGCACGTGTTAGCCCAACCATCAAGGCACACTTTCCAACACATAAACATGAAAAAAAAATCAATAATAACACGGCAATTCCTTACTACGTAGTAAATTTTTACAAATATTGAAAAAAAAACAGAATTGGCAACCGCAGTTAAATACCCAATATACCAATAACTACGTCGTATCTGACAAAAACAAAGTCACGCATGGGTAGCCAGATCATTTAGACACACTTTCCAACACTAAAAAAGCAAAAGTTTTACGACACTATTTGGCAATATCTTACGGAAAAATGACTTGGCAAAAAAATGAAAAAAATGAAAAAGGGGCACTCGCGGTAATATGGTCCTCGTGGTGATGAACGACATTTTAACTAAAAAAAAAATCCTGCTCATGGTAGCCAAAACAATCCACCAAGACTTTCCACAACTGATAACCTATACAAGTTGCACCATTCTACGACAATTTCATAATACGTAATAACTTTGATAATTATGCAAATTACCTTAGAAGGGTAACTCGGTTGCGCTCGACCCCGACGCGTCTCAGAAATCGGGGAAGGAGTAGAGCTACAGCAATGCACATCTGGACACTACTAGAGCGTGTAGGGGAGACACCTACTGCAGGTCGATCACCCACAAATTCAGTCACGGGGGTGAGTCACGTGAGAAAAACCTCTTTTTTTTTTGACGCTCGCGGTCGCGGACGACCCACCGTACCGTTCCAGGGTACAAACTCTTTTGGGTAGCATTGGATGGCTTTTCTATATATAAAACAACAACAACAACGGCAACAACAACAATAATAACTAATGCAATACTTTCTAGTCCACTACAGGACAGAGAATTAGAACATTTCAACTCATGTCTGGGTTTGGCCAAGTTTATATCCCCAGCAATAAATATACTGAAATTGCAGATGACATACTTGAAAATGAAAACCAACAAATTGAGGAAGTGGACCACTACATCTACCTAGGACAACGAATCTCTCTACATGACGCCTGTAAAGAGAGCGAAATAAAAAGAAGAATAACCCTCAGTTGGCAATCGTTTGGAAGGGCTAGTACAGTGTTAAAAAATAAGAAGATTCCTATCATCTTAAAAAGGAAAGTCTATGATCAGTGTATCCTTCCCACTGTCACCTATGGGGCCGAAACTTGGAATCTAACAAAAAAGCTTTCCCTTAAATTACGAACAATGCAGAGGGCACATGAGAGAATTATGCTAAATCTAACATGGAAGGATAGAAAAACTGCTAAATGGATACGTCAAAAAACTAAAGTAATGGATATCCTTGAAACCATTAGCAAGCTCAAATGGAACTGGGCAGGGCACATTGTCAGGATGACAGACAACCGATGGACATCACGAACAACCTTCTGGACACCCCAAGGATACACAAAAAACCCAGGAGGACAAAAAAACCCGCTGGCGGGATGACTTAGACCAACATAAGCAACAGTGGCACAGAATAGCTTGCGATAGAAGTCTGTGGAGAAACCTGGGGAAGGCCTACATCCAACAAAGAACTTTTGAAGGCTGAAATGATGATGATGATGATGATATCCCCAGTAAGATTAGCAAAGCTGTACTAGTCAGGTCCACCCCTACTAGGTTGGTTTACTGGGCAGCGTCGAGATATATACTACCATGTATATTTATATATATATATATATATATATATGTATATATATATATAAACTACTGTATATATATATATATATATATATATACTGTATGTATATATATATATATATATATATGTGTGTGTGTGTGTGTTTTATATATATATATATATATATATATATGCAAAACAAATTTAACATCCTATATTCTATGATGTTTATCTTTCATTTGAGTCTTCAATTTCAATTTTGATTCAAGTATTGATAAATGTACATTTTTGGGTCTATTCAGACAGTATGCTCCTATAATCCTATAGGACTTGTATGGTGTAGAGTGTGAGCCTCACAACCCCACTCCATCAATAGATCTTCACAAATCTCGAGAATCTCACAGACTGGAGATATCTGGTTAGTTTCATCTAATTCTATTCATTTGTTCTCGAGTTATCTTCCTGAATCAAACGAAAGATTCTACATTGTTGAGAACATTCTATCCTTCTCCTGCCCCTCAACGCACTCCCTCCCTCCCCTAAACTCACTCCCTCCCCTAAACTCATTCCCTCCCTCGCTTGTATTCCCTCCCTCCCTTGTACTCCCTCCCTCCCTTGTACTCCCTCCCTCCCTTGAACTCCCTCCCTTCCTTAAACTCCCTCCTCTCTTCTCCCTTCCCTCTTGTTTGGCTGATATAATGATGTTTATTTATGGGTTATTCGATTAAAATCCGAGTCAGTTTAGGAAGGCAATTGACGTAAACTTTGATAAAATCTCTCTCTCTCTCTCTCTCTCTCTCTCTCTCTCTCTCTCTCTCTCAAGTTATCGGGCGAGTTAGGAAAAGTTATTAACAGGCTTTACTTTGTTTGGAGAGAGAGAGAGAGAGAGAGAGAGAGAGAGAGAGAGAGAGAGAGTGTTACTAGGATTTTGGATGTCATAAAAACTTTTTACTCCATTTGCTCTTTGGTAGAGCAAGTTATTTAAAGCATTTAGAGCACGTCCCTCCGTTGGGAGGATTTTCCCCTCGAAAACTCCAACACCACCCTCATCTGTGACGTCAGTACTGGTAGACCGCGACCTTGGATTCCTGCTCCCATGCGCCGACAGGTGTTTAATTTCATTCACGGCCTTTCACATCCCTCGTGCCGTTCTACTGCACAGCTGCTGAAGGCAAAGTTCATTTGGCACGGCATTTCTAAGGATGCTAAGGATTGGGTCCGTGCCTGTACTTCTTGCCAAACTTCCAAAGTACATCGACACACGGATTCAGGAGTGGGCACCTTTCCTCAACCTCAGCGTCGTTTCGCACACATTCACGTCGACGTTGTAGGCCCCCCTACCACATCACAAGGACATCGTTACCTGTTTACCGTCATCGACCGCTCCACTCGTTGGCCTGAAGCCATTCCCATGGAAACTGCAACGTCCGCCTCATGTACATCTGCCTTTCTCTCTGGATGGATTTCAAGATTCGGTATCCCTGAGCATATTACTTCTGACAGGGGAACCACTTTCACCTCTCAATTATGGACGTCATTAGCGAATCTCCTGAGCATCACCCTACATCAGACAACGGCCTACAACCCCGCTGCCAATGGAATGGTTGAACGTTTTCATCGCACCCTCAAAGCAGCTTTGATGTCCCGCTGCAAGGATTTCAACTGGTTTACTCAGCTTCCCTGGGTCCTCCTTGGACTAAGGACCACTCCTAAAGACGCCCTCGACGTCTCGGCAGCCGAAATGGTGTATGGCGACCCGTTGGTCGTCCCTGCCGAGTTTTTTCCTTCTACAACCTCCTCCGACGATCTCCAGCGCATACGTCACGTCGTGGAAAAATTTACTCCGCGCCGCCAGACTTAAAAGCCCCCAGCGAAGCATCACATACCAACGGACTTGCACTCTGTAACGCACGTCTTCCTGCGCAACGACACCAGCAAGCCACCGTTAACGCCCCCTTACACGGGACCTTTCCTTGTGATCCGACGCAGTCCGAAAGCATTCCTCCTAAACATTCGGGGCAAAGAAGACTGGGTCTCCATTGATCGTCTAAAACCTGCTTATCTTCTGCCAGATGACCCGCCTACAGTTCGCCTCTCTAGATCAGGGCGCCCTATTTAACATGTACAGTATGTCATTTTTAGGGGGGGAGCCATGTACCAACCGTGTTTCACACAATTGAACATAATTCCTTTTGTATATATTATGCTTGTATCTTCGCTCCTCCCTCGCACTAAAACGAACATGAAAATTCCTGTCTGGTTTTTCCTTTGTGATATTGTCTGTCTTGTGAACTTGTCATGTCCTGTTGCCTTGAGGTTTTGTATATAAGGAGAGTGTTCCACAACAATATAACTCATCGTTTCCAATCTGCCTTTGATTTCACAACTCCTCTCTCGGCCCGTCACATTGGTGACCCCGGAAGTCGACACGCTCCCACCGCCTTCCACCCCACCCTCTCGCCCCTTCATCGTTGGTACTATGGCGGACTCTACGGCAATTGGTGCTGCGTCCGCTCCATTCAAACTTTCATCGTTTGCCAGCGGAGAGGCGTTTGCTTGGTTCAGCGCGCAGAAGTCCAGTTTCGTATCAGGGGCGTTACTCGCTCAACCACCAAAGCGGATTATGTTCTCGCGGCGATACCCGGGGACACCTTCCCAGAAATATCCGACTGGCTTTGTGAACAAGGAGACACCCCAATAGCGTATGACGACCTCAAATCATACCTTCTGCAGCAGTACTCGCCGTCGCCAGCCGCCCGTATAGCAAAGCTTTTTCAGCTCTTGCAACAACCGTTGGGGGACCAAAGGGCTTCGCTTGCCCTCAGGGAAATGACCAGTATAGCTCGCCTTCAACCTGCCGCAGACGGCTCTCCTCGTGAGGTGAACCTACTCCTTGCCCTTTGGATACGCCGTATACCTGAACCTGTGTGCGCTGCCATACCCCGATGTCGATAGTTTACCCATAAAGGACTTGATGACCAAAGCCGACGCCCTTATGGACAGCCACTTCAAGACCTACATCAACGCCTCCACCCCTGACGACGAGGATGCCTATTCAACGTCAACCGAAGCTGACATGAATGCCGTAGGACATACACGCCTACCCCGTGACGTGCCGAAGCGGCGACAAAGCCGCCCGCCACCCACCAATCGCTCGCGCCCCCACGAACGACTTCTACAGCCACTTACTACCTCCCATCCGCCGCAGTTTTGCTACTACCACTTCAGATTCGGGGCAACCGCGAAGAAATGTGCCACAGATTGTCAGTGGCCAAAAAACGTGTAAGTAGGCCATCGCTTGTGGCGGTGGCCTCCCATGTTTCTAATCTTTTCTTTTTACAGGATGCAGGAACGGGCGTGCGATTTTTGGTAGACACGGGTGCTTGTCGTTCTCTTTTGCCAAGGAAACTCTTCAAGGCACAACGTAGTCTGTCTACATCTGCCGACTTCTGCTTGGTAGCTGCCAACGGATCTGCGATACCCACCTACGGTTACGAGAGCCTCACATTATCGTTCGGAAACGGTAAATTCAATTGGAAGTTTCTCGTTGCTGACGTCACAATGCCCATCCTCGGTGCGGATTTCCTCTCTCATTTCCACCTTCTGGTCGATGTCGCCCACCGACGATTGGTCAACGCAGACTCGTACTTGTCGACACCTCTTCAACTCACCCCCTCTAACCTCGCTCTCCACATCAGCGCACCCACGGATGCCTACGCCCACCTCCTCACGTCGTACCCGGAAGTTTTCCGTCCAGAACTTCGCCAAACGCCCACGGTTCCTGCCAAGCACGGTATTTATCACCATATCAAGACGACGGGACCCCCAGTCTTCGCAAAATTCAGACGTCTGGCACCGGAACGATTGGCAGCCGCCAAACAGACGTTCGCCGAAATGGAGAAAGTGGGCCTTAGCCAAAAGGCCTTCAGCCCATGGTCGTCACCCTTACACATCGTTCTGAAGAAAGACGGCTCCCTCCGTCCGTGCGGGGATTACAGGCGCCTGAACATGCAAACAGTACCGGATCACTACCCCCTCCCAAACATTGCCCGATGTAACCTCCTACCTGCACAAAGCAAAGGTTTTCTCTACGCTCGACCTCCTGAAGGGGTATTATCAGGTGCCTATGAACCCAAAAGACATCCCCAAGACCGCCATCACCACTCCGTTTGGCACATACACCTTCAATTACTCCTGTTTTGGCCTTCGTAATGCTGGGGCAACGTTTCATTGTCTCATGGATGGCATCTTAGGGGACCTCCCTTTCTGTGTATGTTATGTGGACGACCTACTTGTGTTCTCCTCCTCAAAAGAGGAACACCTCCGTCACCTGCGAATCGTGCTCGACTGCCTGCAACAAAACGGCCTTGTAGTCCGGTACGACAAGTGTACCTTTGGCGTCAACGAAGTGTCGTTCTTAGGGCACCGTATCACTCCTGAAGGAGTCCATCCCCTCCCTGAGAAGGTAGCAGCCGTTCAGAATTTCCCCACGCCCTCGACCGTCGAAGCTCTGCAGGAATTCTTGGGCATGATCAGCTATTATCATCGTTTTCTGCCAGCCATTGCCGCCACTCTTGCTCCCCTCTACGCCTTCCTCAAGGGCAAGCCAAAGGACCTAAAGTGGGGGTCCCCTTCAAGAAGCAGCCTTCTGCAATGCAAAGAAGGCCCTATCAACTGCTGCGGCTCTCACTTTTCCTATCCCAGACGCCCCTCTCCTTCTCTCCCACCGATGCCAGCGACGTCGCTATTGGTGCAGTACTTGAGCAGGTGGTCAAAGGCTCGCCCCGCCCATTGGCCGTCTTCAGCAGAAAACTGTCCAAGGCAGAATCGGGTTATTCTACCTTCGATCGAGAATTGCTGGCGGTGCACTAGGCTGTCCGTCACTTTCGCCATTTCTTAGAAGGTACGCCCTTCGTCATTCGCACAGACCACATGCCTCTGGTGCACGCCTTCACTCGACAGTCTGACGCCTGGTCTGCCCGTCAACGCCGATATCTCTCCGCCGTGGCTGAATACAATTGTCACCCTCCATTACGTCCCTGGGAAAATGAATCCCGTTGCCCTGTCAAGAAAAACGTTGGCTGCCGTTCAACTGGGATTGGATTACAACGCCCTGGCTGAAGCCCAACGACAGGATCCAGAGTATCAAGCTTGTAGGACATCCTGCACGTCCCTCCGTTGGGAGGATTTTCCCCTCGAAAACTCCAACACCACCCTCATCTGTGACGTCAGTACTGGTAGACCGCAACCTTGGATTCCTGCTCCCATGCGCCGACAGGTGTTTGATTTCATTTACGGCCTTTCACATCCCTCGTGCCGTTCTACTGCACAGCTGCTGAAGGCAAAGTTCATTTGGCACGGCATTTCTAAGGATGCTAAGGATTGGGTTCGTGCCTGTACTTCTTGCCAAACTTCCAAAGT
>NC_090758.1:10012475-10027475 GCF_036898095.1 Palaemon carinicauda
AATCCCAGCTGGTCCGATATCATAGTCTTTGGGCGGTTCCGCCTGGGGCTCTGATCCCCAGGTCGTTAAGAGAATCCAGACTTTAATGTATTAATATATATAGCTTATTCGAAATATGAAAGAAACACGTTTAAATGTGCAAAAAATTTATCATTAATCGAATGCCAAGTCCCAAACCTACCAATTAGCTACGATGGTGAAGATGGGTTGATTTTAATTCTAAGTACAGAAAACCTGAATTTGACAGGTATATGTATAGAAGAATTGTCATTGACTTTTATCTTTCTTCGTGGGCCGAGTAGTATGGTCACTGGCATACAGATATCCTGGACGATGGTTCAAATCCCCGCTGGTCCGATATCATAGTCTTTGGGCAGTTCCGCCTGGGGCTCTGATCCCCAGGTCGTTAAGAGAATCCAGACTTTAATGTATTAATATATATGGCTTATTTGAAATATGAAAAGAAAAAGAAACACGTTTAAATGTGCAAAAAATTTATCATTAATCGAATGCCAAGTCCCTAACCTACCAATTAGCTATGATGGTGAAGATGGGTTGATTTCAATTCTAAGTACAGAAAACCTGAATTTGACGGTATATGTATAGAAGAATTGTCATTGACTTTTATCTTTCTTCGTGGCCAAGTGGTATAGTCACTGGCATACAGATATCCTGGACGAGGGTTCAAATCCCCGCTGGTCCGATATCATAGTCTTTGGGCGGTTCCGCCTGGGGCTCTGATCCCCAGGTCGTTAAGAGAATCCAGACTTTAATGTATTAATATATATGGCTTGTTTGAAATATGAAAGAAACACGTTTAAATGTGCAAAAAATTTATCATTAATCGAATGCCAAGTCCCAAACCTACCAATTAGCTACGATGGTGAAGATGGGTTGATTTCAATTCTAAGTACAGAAAACCTGAATTTGACAGGTATATGTATAGAAGAATTGTCATTGACTTTTATCTTTCTTCGTGGCCGAGTGGTATGGTCACTGGCATACAGATATCCTGGACGAGGGTTCAAATGCCCGCTGGTCCGATATCATAGTCTTTGGGCGGTTCCGCCTGGGGCTCTGATCCCCAGGTCGTTAAGAGAATCCAGACTTTAATGTATTAATATATATGGCTTATTAGAAATATGAAAGAAACACGTTTAAATGTGCAAAAAATTTATCATTAATCGAATGCCAAGTCCCTAACCTACCAATTAGCTATGATGGTGAAGATGGGTTGATTTCAATTCTAAGTACAGAAAACCTGAATTTGACGGTATATGTATAGAAGAATTGTCATTGACTTTTATCTTTCTTCGTGGCCAAGTGGTATAGTCACTGGCATACAGATATCCTGGACGAGGGTTCAAATCCCCGCTGGTCCGATATCATAGTCTTTGGGCGGTTCCGCCTGGGGCTCTGATCCCCAGGTCGTTAAGAGAATCCAGACTTTAATGTATTAATATATATGGCTTGTTTGAAATATGAAAGAAACACGTTTAAATGTGCAAAAAATTTATCATTAATTGAATGCCAAGTCCCAAACCTACCAATTAGCTACGATGGTGAAGATGGGTTGATTTCAATTCTAAGTACAGAAAACCTGAATTTGACAGGTATATGTATAGAAGAATTGTCATTGACTTTTATCTTTCTTCGTGGCCGAGTGGTATGGTCACTGGCATACAGATATCCTGGACGAGGGTTCAAATGCCCGCTGGTCCGATATCATAGTCTTTGGGCGGTTCCGCCTGGGGCTCTGATCCCCAGGTCATTAAGTGAATCCAGACTTTAATGTATTAATATATATGGCTTGTTTGAAATATGAAAGAAACACGTTTAAATGTGCAAAAAAATTATCATTAATCGAATGCCAAGTCCCAAACCTACCAATTAGCAATGATGGTGAAGATGGGTTGATTTCAATTCTAAGTACAGAAAACCTGAATTTGACAGTTATATGTATAGAAGAATTGTCATTGACTTTTATCTTTCTTCGTGGCCGAGTGGTATGGTCACTGGCATACAGATATCCTGGACGAGGGTTCAAATCCCCGCTGGTCCGATATCATAGTCTTTGGGCGGTTCCGCCTGGGGCTCTGATCCCCAGGTCGTTAAGAGAATCCAGACTTTAATGTATTAATATATATGGCTTATTTGAAATATGAAAGAAACACGTTTAAATGTGCAAAAAAATTATCATTAATCGAATGCCAAGTCCCAAACCTACCAATTAGCTACGATGGTGAAGATGGGTTGATTTCAATTCTAAGTACAGAAAACCTGAATTTGACAGGTATATGTATAGAAGAATTGTCATTGACTTTTATCTTTCTTCGTGGCCGAGTGGTATGGTCACTGGCATACAGATATCCTGGACGAGGGTTCAAATCCCCGCTGGTCCGATATCATAGTCTTTGGGCGGTTCCGCCTGGAGCTCTGATCCCCAGGTCGTTAAAAGAATCCAGACTTTAATGTATTAATACATATGGCTTGTTTGAAATATGAAAGAAACACGTTTAAAAGTGCAAAAAATTTATCATTAATCGAATGCCAAGTCCCAAGCCTACCAATTAGCTACGATGGTGAAGATGGGTTGATTTCCATTCTAAGTACAGAAAACCTGAATTTGACAGGTATATGTATAGAAGAATTGTCATTTACTTTTATCTTTCTTCGTGGCCGAGTGGTATGGTCACTGGCATACAGATATCCTGGACGATGGTTCAAATGCCCGCTGGTCCGATATCATAGTCTTTGGGCGGTTCCGCCTGGGGCTCTGATCCCCAGGTCGTTAAGAGAATCCAGACTTTAATGTATTAATATATATGGCTTATTTGAAATATGAAAGAAACACGTTTAAATGTGCAAAAAATTTATCATTAATCGAATGCCAAGTCCCAAACCTACCAATTAGCTACGATAGTGAAGATGGGTTGATTTCAATTCTAAGTACAGAAAACCTGAATTTGACAGGTATATGTATAGAAGAATTGTCATTGACTTTTATCTTTCTTCGTGGCCGAGTGGTATGGTCACTGGCATACAAATATCCTGGACGAGGGTTCAAATCCCAGCTGGTCCGATATCATAGTCTTTGGGCGGTTCCGCCTGGGGCTCTGATCCCCAGGTCGTTAAGAGAATCCAGACTTTAATGTATTAATATATATAGCTTATTCGAAATATGAAAGAAACACGTTTAAATGTGCAAAAAATTTATCATTAATCGAATGCCAAGTCCCAAACCTACCAATTAGCTACGATGGTGAAGATGGGTTGATTTTAATTCTAAGTACAGAAAACCTGAATTTGACAGGTATATGTATAGAAGAATTGTCATTGACTTTTATCTTTCTTCGTGGCCGAGTAGTATGGTCACTGGCATACAGATATCCTGGACGATGGTTCAAATCCCCGCTGGTCCGATATCATAGTCTTTGGGCAGTTCCGCCTGGGGCTCTGATCCCCAGGTCGTTAAGAGAATCCAGACTTTAATGTATTAATATATATGGCTTATTTGAAATATGAAAGAAACACGTTTAAATGTGCAAAAAATTTATCATTAATCGAATGCCAAGTCCCTAACCTACCAATTAGCTATGATGGTGAAGATGGGTTGATTTCAATTCTAAGTACAGAAAACCTGAATTTGACGGTATATGTATAGAAGAATTGTCATTGACTTTTATCTTTCTTCGTGGCCAAGTGGTATAGTCACTGGCATACAGATATCCTGGACGAGGGTTCAAATCCCCGCTGGTCCGATATCATAGTCTTTGGGCGGTTCCGCCTGGGGCTCTGATCCCCAGGTCGTTAAGAGAATCCAGACTTTAATGTATTAATATATATGGCTTGTTTGAAATATGAAAGAAACACGTTTAAATGTGCAAAAAATTTATCATTAATCGAATGCCAAGTCCCAAACCTACCAATTAGCTACGATGGTGAAGATGGGTTGATTTCAATTCTAAGTACAGAAAACCTGAATTTGACAGGTATATGTATAGAAGAATTGTCATTGACTTTTATCTTTCTTCGTGGCCGAGTGGTATGGTCACTGGCATACAGATATCCTGGACGAGGGTTCAAATGCCCGCTGGTTCGATATCATAGTCTTTGGGCGGTTCCGCCTGGGGCTCTGATCCCCAGGTCGTTAAGAGAATCCAGACTTTAATGTATTAATATATATGGCTTATTTGAAATATGAAAGAAACACGTTTAAATGTGCAAAAAATTTATCATTAATCGAATGCCAAGTCCCTAACCTACCAATTAGCTATGATGGTGAAGATGGGTTGATTTCAATTCTAAGTACAGAAAACCTGAATTTGACGGTATATGTATAGAAGAATTGTCATTGACTTTTATCTTTCTTCGTGGCCAAGTGGTATAGTCACTGGCATACAGATATCCTGGACGAGGGTTCAAATCCCCGCTGGTCCGATATCATAGTCTTTGGGCGGTTCCGCCTGGGGCTCTGATCCCCAGGTCGTTAAGAGAATCCAGACTTTAATGTATTAATATATATGGCTTGTTTGAAATATGAAAGAAACACGTTTAAATGTGCAAAAAATTTATCATTAATTGAATGCCAAGTCCCAAACCTACCAATTAGCTACGATGGTGAAGATGGGTTGATTTCAATTCTAAGTACAGAAAACCTGAATTTGACAGGTATATGTATAGAAGAATTGTCATTGACTTTTATCTTTCTTCGTGGCCGAGTGGTATGGTCACTGGCATACAGATATCCTGGACGAGGGTTCAAATGCCCGCTGGTCCGATATCATAGTCTTTGGGCGGTTCCGCCTGGGGCTCTGATCCCCAGGTCATTAAGTGAATCCAGACTTTAATGTATTAATATATATGGCTTGTTTGAAATATGAAAGAAACACGTTTAAATGTGCAAAAAAATTATCATTAATCGAATGCCAAGTCCCAAACCTACCAATTAGCAATGATGGTGAAGATGGGTTGATTTCAATTCTAAGTACAGAAAACCTGAATTTGACAGTTATATGTATAGAAGAATTGTCATTGACTTTTATCTTTCTTCGTGGCCGAGTGGTATGGTCACTGGCATACAGATATCCTGGACGAGGGTTCAAATCCCCGCTGGTCCGATATCATAGTCTTTGGGCGGTTCCGCCTGGGGCTCTGATCCCCAGGTCGTTAAGAGAATCCAGACTTTAATGTATTAATATATATGGCTTATTTGAAATATGAAAGAAACACGTTTAAATGTGCAAAAAAATTATCATTAATCGAATGCCAAGTCCCAAACCTACCAATTAGCTACGATGGTGAAGATGGGTTGATTTCAATTCTAAGTACAGAAAACCTGAATTTGACAGGTATATGTATAGAAGAATTGTCATTGACTTTTATCTTTCTTCGTGGCCGAGTGGTATGGTCACTGGCATACAGATATCCTGGACGAGGGTTCAAATCCCCGCTGGTCCGATATCATAGTCTTTGGGCGGTTCCGCCTGGAGCTCTGATCCCCAGGTCGTTAAAAGAATCCAGACTTTAATGTATTAATACATATGGCTTGTTTGAAATATGAAAGAAACACGTTTAAAAGTGCAAAAAATTTATCATTAATCGAATGCCAAGTCCCAAGCCTACCAATTAGCTACGATGGTGAAGATGGGTTGATTTCAATTCTAAGTACAGAAAACCTGAATTTGACAGGTATATGTATAGAAGAATTGTCATTTACTTTTATCTTTCTTCGTGGCCGAGTGGTATGGTCACTGGCATACAGATATCCTGGACGATGGTTCAAATGCCCGCTGGTCCGATATCATAGTCTTTGGGCGGTTCCGCCTGGGGCTCTGATCCCCAGGTCGTTAAGAGAATCCAGACTTTAATGTATTAATATATATGGCTTATTTGAAATATGAAAGAAACACGTTTAAATGTGCAAAAAATTTATCATTAATCGAATGCCAAGTCCCAAACCTACCAATTAGCTACGATAGTGAAGATGGGTTGATTTCAATTCTAAGTACAGAAAACCTGAATTTGACAGGTATATGTATAGAAGAATTGTCATTGACTTTTATCTTTCTTCGTGGCCGAGTGGTATGGTCACTGGCATACAGATATCCTGGACGAGGGTTCAAATGCCCGCTGGTCCGATATCATAGTCTTTGGGCGGTTCCGCCTGGGGCTCTGATCCCCAGGTCGTTAAGAGAATCCAGACTTTAATGTATTAATATATATGGCTTATTTGAAATATGAAAGAAACACGTTTAAATGTGCAAAAAATTTATCATTAATTGAATGCCAAGTCCCAAACCTACCAATTACCTACGATGGTGAAGATGGGTTGATTTCAATTCTAAGTACAGAAAACCTGAATTTGACAGGTATATGTATAGAAGAATTGTCATTGACTTTTATCTTTCTTCGTGGCCGAGTGGTATGGTCACTGGCATACAGATATCCTGGACGAGGGTTCAAATGCCCGCTGGTCCGATATCATAGTCTTTGGGCGGTTCCGCCTGGGGCTCTGATCCCCAGGTCATTAAGTGAATCCAGACTTTAATGTATTAATATATATGGCTTGTTTGAAATATGAAAGAAACACGTTTAAATGTGCAAAAAAATTATCATTAATCGAATGCCAAGTCCCAAACCTACCAATTAGCTACGATGGTGAAGATGGGTTGATTTCAATTCTAAGTACAGAAAACCTGAATTTGACAGTTATATGTATAGAAGAATTGTCATTGACTTTTATCTTTCTTCGTGGCCGAGTGGTATGGTCACTGGCATACAGATATCCTGGACGAGGGTTCAAATGCCCGCTGGTCCGATATCATAGTCTTTGGGCGGTTCCGCCTGGGGCTCTGATCCCCAGGTCGTTAAGAGAATCCAGACTTTAATGTATTAATATATATGGCTTATTTGAAATATGAAAGAAACACGTTTAAATGTGCAAAAAAATTATCATTAATCGAATGCCAAGTCCCAAACCTACCAATTAGCTACGATGGTGAAGATGGGTTGATTTCAATTCTAAGTACAGAAAACCTGAATTTGACAGGTATATGTATAGAAGAATTGTCATTGACTTTTATCTTTTTTTCGTGGCCGAGTGGTATGGTCACTGGCATACAGATATCCTGGACGAGGGTTCAAATCCCCGCTGGTCCGATATCATAGTCTTTGGGCGGTTCCGCCTGGAGCTCTGATCCCCAGGTCGTTAAAAGAATCCAGACTTTAATGTATTAATACATATGGCTCGTTTGAAATATGAAAGAAACACGTTTAAATGTGCAAAAAATTTATCATTAATCGAATGCCAAGTCCCAAACCTACCAATTAGCTACGATGGTGAAGATGGGTTGATTTCAATTCTAAGTACAGAAAACCTGAATTTGACAGGTATATGTATAGAAGAATTGTCATTTACTTTTATCTTTCTTCGTGGCCGAGTGGTATGGTCACTGGCATACAGATATCCTGGACGAGGGTTCAAATGCCCGCTGGCCCGATATCATAGTCTTTGGGCGGTTCCGCCTGGGGCTCTGATCCCCAGGTCGTTAAGAGAATCCAGACTTTAATGTATTAATATATATGGCTTATTAGAAATATGAAAGAAACACGTTTAAATGTGCAAAAAATTTATCATTAATTGAATGCCAAGTCCCAAACCTACCAATTAGCTACGATGGTGAAGATGGGTTGATTTCAATTCTAAGTACAGAAAACCTGAATTTGACAGGTATATGTATAGAAGAATTGTCATTGACTTTTATCTTTCTTTGTGGCCGAGTGGTATGGTCACTTGCATACAGATATCCTGGACGAGGGTTCAAATGCCCGCTGGTCCGATATCATAGTTTTTGGGCGGTTCCGCCTGGGGCTCTCATCCCCAGGTCATTAAGTGAATCCAGACTTTAATGTATTAATATATATGGCTTGTTTGAAATATGAAAGAAACACGTTTAAATGTGCAAAAAAAATTATCATTAATCGAATGCCAAGTCCCAAACCTACCAATTAGCTACGATGGTGAAGATGGGTTGATTTCAATTCTAAGTACAGAAAACCTGAATTTGACAGGTATATGTATAGAAGAATTGTCATTGACTTTTATCTTTCTTCGTGGCCGAGTGGTATGGTCACTGGCATACAGATATCATGGACGAGGGTTCAAATGCCCGCTGGTCCGATATCATAGTCTTTGGGCGGTTCCGCCTGGGGCTCTGATCCCCAGGTCGTTAAGAGAATCCAGACTTTAATGTATTAATATATATGGCTTATTTGAAATATGAAAGAAACACATTTAAATGTGCAAAAAATTTATCATTAATCGAATGCCAATTCCCAAACCTACCACTTAGCTACGATGGTGAAGATGGGTTGATTTCAATTCTAAGTACAGAAAACCTGAATTTGACAGGTATATGTATAGAAGAATTGTCATTGACTTTTATCTTTCTTCGTGGCCGAGTGGTATGGTCACTGGCATACAGATATCCTGGACGAGGGTTCAAATCCCCGCTGGTCCGATATCATAGTCTTTGGGCGGTTCCGCCTGGGGCTCTGATCCCCAGGTCGTTAAGAGAATCCAGACTTTAATGTATAAATATATATAGCTTATTTGAAATTTGAAAGAAACACGTTTAAATGTGCAAAAAAATTTATCATTAATCGAATGCCAAGTCCCAAACCTACCAATTAGCTACGATGGTGAAGATGGGTTGATTTCAATTCTAAGTACAGAAAACCTGAATTTGACAGGTATATGAATAGAAGAATTGTCATTGACTTTTATCTTTCTTCGTGGCCGAGTGGTATGGTCACTGGCATACAGATATCCTGGACGAGGGTTCAAATCCCCGCTGGTCCGATATCATAGTCTTTGGGCGGTTCCGCCTGGAGCTCTGATCCCCAGGTCGTTAAAAAAATCCAGACTTTAATGTATTAATACATATGGCTTGTTTGAAATATGAAAGAAACACGTTTAAATGTGCAAAAAATTTATCATTAATCGAATGCCAAGTCCCAAACCTACCAATTACCTACGATGGTGAAGATGGGTTGATTTCAATTCTAAGTACAGAAAACCTGAATTTGACAGGTATATGTATAGAAGAATTGTCATTTACTTTTATCTTTCTTCGTGGCCGAGTGGTATGGTCACTGGCATACAGATATCCTGGACGAGGGTTCAAATGCCCGCTGGTCCGATATCATAGTCTTTGTGCGGTTCCGCCTGGGGCTCTGATCTCCAGGTCGTTAAGAGAATCCAGACTTTAATGTATTAATATATATGGCTTATTTGAAATATGAAAGAAACACGTTTAAATGTGCAAAAAATTTATCATTAATCGAATGCCAAGTCCCAAACCTACCAATTAGCTACGATGGTGAAGATGGGTTGATTTCAATTCTAAGTACAGAAAACCTGAATTTGACAGGTATATGTATAGAAGAATTGTCATTGACTTTTATCTTTCTTCGTGGCCGAGTGGTATGGTCACTGGCATACAGATATCCTGGACGAGGGTTCAAATGTCCGCTGGTCCGATATCATAGTCTTTGGGCGGTTCCGCCTGGGGCTCTGATCCCCAGGTCGTTAAGAGAATCCAGACTTTAATGTATTAATATATATGGCTTATTTGAAATATGAAAGAAACACGTTTAAATGTGCAAAAAATTTATCATTAATTGAATGCCAAGTCCCAAACCTACCAATTAGCTACGATGGTGAAGATGAGTTGATTTCAATTCTAAGTACAGAAAACCTGAATTTGACAGGTATATGTATAGAAGAATTGTCATTGACTTTTATCTTTCTTCGTGGCCGAGTGGTATGGTCACTGGCATACAGATATCCTGGACGAGGGTTCAAATGCCCGCTGGTCCGATATCATAGTCTTTGGGCGGTTCCGCCTGGGGCTCTGATCCCCAGGTCATTAAGTGAATCCAGACTTTAATGTATTAATATATATGGCTTGTTTGAAATATGAAAGAAACACGTTTAAATGTGCAAAAAAATTATCATTAATCAAATGCCAAGTCCCAAACCTACCAATTAGCTACGATGGTGAAGATGGGTTGATTTCAATTCTAAGTACAGAAAACCTGAATTTGACAGTTATATGTATAGAAGAATTGTCATTGACTTTTATCTTTCTTCGTGGCCGAGTGGTATGGTCACTGGCATACAGATATCCTGGACGAGGGTTCAAATGCCCGCTGGTCCGATATCATAGTCTTTGGGCGGTTCCGCCTGGGGCTCTGATCCCCAGGTCGTTAAGAGAATCCAGACTTTAATGTATTTATATATATGGCTTATTTGAAATATGAAAGAAACACGTTTAAATGTGCAAAAAAATTATCATTAATCGAATGCCAAGTCCCAAACCTACCAATTAGCTACGATGGTGAAGATGGGTTGATTTCAATTCTAAGTACAGAAAACCTGAATTTGACAGGTATATGTATAGAAGAATTGTCATTGACTTTTATCTTTCTTCGTGGCCGAGTTGTATGGTCACTGGCATACAGATATCCTGGACGAGGGTTCAAATCCCCGCTGGTCCGATATCATAGTCTTTGGCCGGTTCCGCCTGGAGCTCTGATCCCCAGGTCGTTAAAAGAATCCAGACTTTAATGTATTAATACATATGGCTTGTTTGAAATATGAAAGAAACACGTTTAAATGTGCAAAAAATTTATCATTAATCGAATGCCAAGTCCCAAACCTACCAATTAGCTACGATGGTGAAGATGGGTTGATTTCAATTCTAAGTACAGAAAACCTGAATTTGACAGGTATATGTATAGAAGAATTGTCATTTACTTTTATCTTTCTTCGTGGCCGAGTGGTATGGTCACTGGCATACAGATATCCTGGACGAGGGTTCAAATGCCCGCTGGTCCGATATCATAGTCTTTGGGCGGTTCCGCCTGGGGCTCTGATCCCCAGGTCGTTAAGAGAATCCAGACTTTAATGTATTAATATATATGGCTTATTTGAAATATGAAAGAAACACGTTTAAATGTGCAAAAAATTTATCATTAATCGAATGCCAAGTCCCAAACCTACCAATTAGCTACGATGGTGAAGATGGGTTGATTTCAATTCTAAGTACAGAAAACCTGAATTTGACAGGTATATGTATAGAAGAATTGTCATTGACTTTTATCTTTCTTCGTGGCCGAGTTGTATGGTCACTGGCATACAGATATCCTGGACGAGGGTTCAAATCCCCGCTGGTCCGATATCATAGTCTTTGGCCGGTTCCGCCTGGAGCTCTGATCCCCAGGTCGTTAAAAGAATCCAGACTTTAATGTATTAATACATATGGCTTGTTTGAAATATGAAAGAAACACGTTTAAATGTGCAAAAAATTTATCATTAATCGAATGCCAAGTCCCAAACCTACCAATTAGCTACGATGGTGAAGATGGGTTGATTTCAATTCTAAGTACAGAAAACCTGAATTTGACAGGTATATGTATAGAAGAATTGTCATTTACTTTTATCTTTCTTCGTGGCCGAGTGGTATGGTCACTGGCATACAGATATCCTGGACGAGGGTTCAAATGCCCGCTGGTCCGATATCATAGTCTTTGGGCGGTTCCGCCTGGGGCTCTGATCCCCAGGTCGTTAAGAGAATCCAGACTTTAATGTATTAATATATATGGCTTATTTGAAATATGAAAGAAACACGTTTAAATGTGCAAAAAATTTATCATTAATCGAATGCCAAGTCCCAAACCTACCAATTAGCTACGATGGTGAAGATGGGTTGATTTCAATTCTAAGTACAGAAAACCTGAATTTGACAGGTATATGTATAGAAGAATTGTCATTGACTTTTATCTTTCTTTGTGGCCGAGTGGTATGGTCACTGGCATACAGATATCCTGGACGAGGGTTCAAATGCCCGCTGGTCCGATATCATAGTTTTTGGGCGGTTCCGCCTGGGGCTCTCATCCCCAGGTCATTAAGTGAATCCAGACTTTAATGTATTAATATATATGGCTTGTTTGAAATATGAAAGAAACACGTTTAAATGTGCAGAAAATTTATCATTAATCGAATGCCAAGTCCAAAACCTACCAATTAGCTACGATGGTGAAGATGGGTTGATTTCAATTCTAAGTACAGAAAACCTGAATTTGACAGGTATATGTATAGAAGAATTGTCATTGACTTTTATCTTTCTTCGTGGCCGAGTGGTATGGTCACTGGCATACAGATATCATGGACGAGGGTTCAAATGCCCGCTGGTCCTATATCATAGTCTTTGGGCGGTTCCGCCTGGGGCTCTGATCCCCAGGTCTTTAAGAGAATCCAGACTTTAATGTATTAATATATATGGCTTATTTGAAATATGAAAGAAACACATTTAAATGTGCAAAAAATTTATCATTAATCGAATGCCAAGTCCCAAACCTACCACTTAGCTACGATGGTGAAGATGGGTTGATTTCAATTCTAAGTACAGAAAACCTGAATTTGACAGGTATATGTATAGAAGAATTGTCATTGACTTTTATCTTTCCTCGTGGCCGAGTGGTATGGTCACTGGCATACAGATATCCTGGACGAGGGTTCAAATCCCCGCTGGTCCGATATCATAGTCTTTGGGCGGTTCTGCCTGGGGCTCTGATCCCCAGGTCGTTAAGAGAATCCAGACTTTAATGTATTAATATATATGGCTTATTTGAAATTTGAAAGAAACATGTTTAAATGTGCAAAAAAATTTATCTTTAATCGAATGCCAAGTCCCAAACCTACCAATTAGCTACGATGGTGAAGATGGGTTGATTTCAATTCTAAGTACAGAAAACCTGAATTTGACAGGTATATGTATAGAAGAATTGTCATTGACTTTTATCTTTTTTCGTGGCCGAGTGGTATGGTCACTGGCATACAGATATCCTGGACGAGGGTTCAAATGCCTGCTGGTCCGATATCATAGCCTTTGGGCGGTTCTGCCTGGGGCTCTGATCCCCAGGTCGTTAAGAGAATCCAGACTTTAATATATTAACATATATGGCTTATTTGAAATATAAAAGAAACACGTTTAAATGTGCAAAAAATTTATCATATATATATATATACATATATATAATTATATATATATATATATGAAATTAAAATTATTAATAGCTATGCTACAACCCTAGTTGGAGAAGCAATTTGCTATAAACCCAAGGGCTCCACCATGGAAAATAGCCCAATGAGGAAAGGAAATAAGGAAATAGATAAACTACATAAGAAGTAATTAACAATGAGATAAAACATTAACAATAAAATAAATTCAAATATAAACTATAAAAACTTCAACAACCAAACGGAAAATATACAAGATAGAATAGTGTGCCCGAGTTTACCCTCAAGAAAGAAAACTCTAATCCAATACAGTGGAAGACCATGGTACAGAGGCTATGGCACTACCCAAGAATAGAGAACAATGGATAATACGAGAAATGAACACTGCAGGATATTGAAATAGAAGAGTGACGTAAAGATCTATCATAGTAAAATGGTTTATTGTTCGGGCTACTGACTTCTGGGACCGTGTTCGACCCCTGTGTACCGGTTTCAAATTACCCCCTCCAAATCTTACCCCCCGGTAATTTGAAACCAGATTCAAACTACCGGGGGGTAACTTGATTACGGTTTCAAGCTACCCCCGGGGGTAATTTGAAACCGGTTTTATGCTACCCCCCTGGTTTCAAATTACCCCCCTCGTTTTTGCGCAGGATCTCATCATTTATGAATATTAATAAATTGCTTTTAATCAGGGTCAACACAATCATTAGGTTATATGTATATACATGTACTGTTTCACCTATTGGTATCGTTTATTAATATCCAGCCTTTATCCGTCTTATGTTTATATCTTAGCTAATAAATGTCGGATATTCCATTATCAGTCATGGGCGCATATTTTTCCGAGACAGGAAGACGAGGTGAAATTTGATTGTGACGGTTATTTTTTCCATTATTTGAAATATTTCATAATTATATTGCAAGCAAATATTATATAAGGTATAATCAACATATTGATCATAAGTATATATGTATACATACATACATACATATATATATATATATATATATATATATATATATATATATATATATATATATATATATATATATATATATATATACATATATATATATATATATATATATATATATATATATATATATATATATATATATATATATATATATCTATATATATATATATATATATATATATATATATATATATATATATATATATATATATATATATATATATATATATATATATATATATATATATATATATATATATACACTATATATATATATATATATATATATATATATATATATATATATATATATATATATATATATATATATATATATATATATAGATATATATATATATATATATATATATATATATATATACACATGTATATGTATTTGTATGTATGTTGTAAATACTATATCATTCATGATATCTGTAAATAATTGATACTTTTAATAAAGCCAAATTGTAAGCAATTATAACAGTTTTAATAAAACGTGGTACAGTTCATGCTGTTTGCTTTTACTGTACTTACATTGGTTGTTTGTATACGAAAACACCTGGACTACGGAAAAGTCGTTACACTTTATAGCCCTCTATGCATGACATAGAACACAGCTTGTGTTAATCTCACAACTGTTGTTACTGATTTTAGCCTAAAGGCAGGCAGCTGTTTGTTATTATGGGCTAAATCAAATCCTATTTAAACCATCTTCAAAGTAGTAAGTGATGGATTCGTGTATGGATTTTTTTTCTCTGTTGTTGATCTCAAAATGGAAAATTATTGAAAAACTGAGTGATGAAATGTTTAAGAATTTTACATGAAATGTATCATAAAGAAAAACAAAAAGGACCTCGCAACATAGTCACCTGTACATTTCCATGCGGTTTATATAAGATTTCTGCCCCTTTGTCATAGCTCCATTCTTTC
>NC_090758.1:10034975-10054939 GCF_036898095.1 Palaemon carinicauda
GAATTGTTATGCTATACTATGCATATCCAGTGATACATAGTTCACTTGATACTCATGGAAATATCTTCTCTTTACAGAAGGACACTCCGAAGTGCGGAAGTGCTTTCTGCAACGTCCGCAGCAAGAACCTCTGCGGACATGGGATTTTTTTAGGAGACACGCAGCATGCGCTGTCTCCAAGGATGATCTCCGGTATTGGGACCCTCAGGTATGTACTGTGTGCACTAACCTGATTACTGAGACCTTTGATTCCCCTAGGACGGAGGAATCAAGGGATATAGCTAGGAAGAAGCTTCGTACCTGGGTAAGGGGCTTCCAAAAGAACACTTCTGGCCCTTATCTTCCAAGTGAGAAGATGAGGGTGTATCTTTTCCCTAAGGCATCAGGTGATGCAGTGATTCCCCAGCCTCAAGAGGAGATCCCCCAAGTTCAGATCCAGGTGGATGCTGAAGTCGCGGTCGCGATGCAAGACATCCAGTTACATGACAGGATGTCTGATGTGGACGAGTGTCTGGAGGAAGACCTCCTGGCAGAAGCCCAGGATGAAGTTCAAGCCCCAGACGTTGTAGAGGTAGACGTTGACGAGGTGTCGGCTACTCCGGTTCAGATTCCGGAGCCTATTCCCTCAACATCGGCCGGTCTCCCAGTAGAGCTGGGACAGGCCCTCTCTTCTATTGTTGGAATGATCCAACAAATGCAGAAGGAGAATCAGGAAAAGGCGGCTGCAAGGGAACTGCGAATGCAGTGCCTTGCAGAATCACATGGGCCCCAGAAAAAGCTCAATGTGAAAGACCTTCCCTTGTGCTCAGATGCTAACCCATGGAGGTATGCTGAGCACATGCCGATGACGACTGGAAAGATCGTCATCTCAGATAAGCTGGGCTCAGTTCCCCTGGAGGAGGTGGAATTCTGGCCCAGCAAGGCATCATATCCGGACTCTTATGTCTGGCTGAGGAAGGAACCAGCTTCAAAGGAGGAGACAGAGCCGAAGGAGGTCATAGTGATGGACCATGCTAAGGCTCAAGCTCTACTTTCATCCTCGATGAAAGAGAGGGGCTTCTCTAACTCAAAGGTAGCCGCATTGAACAGGAAGCTCCCTTCCTTTGTGTCCTCGCCTACTAGAGCCTTCCCCTTTTTACAGAAAGGGTTTCTGGCTGTACTAAAAGCAGTCGAGGCCGGCAAGCCTTGCCCCTCCCTAGAGGAGTGTAAACCCTTGTCGCTGGCCCTGCCTATGGACCACAAAGACTGGAAGGACGTCCATCTTACGTTCTCAGTTGGAAATTTGGAGGCTGATATTGCCGGACGTCAGTTCGGCGAGGACCTCCCTAAGCTGTCTGACTTTCTTTTGCGAAGAGAGTTCGATACAAAAGAAAGACTGACTGCCTCAATGTCTCTTCAGACTACTCTCGAGACGATGGTAAGTGACCCCAAGGTCCATGAAATGTTCATGGTAGTGGCCAAGACTCATCTGGCCACAGTGACGAAGGACCTTTATGGCTTCGTCAAGGCAAGGAGAGCTTGTAGGGAGTTTGTGTTTACCTCGGCTACGGTGAGGCACGAGCCAAGGAAACTAATCTCCTCCAACATTTGGGGAAAAGACCTTTTCCCTACCGACTTGGTCAAAAAAGTTGTTGATAAGGCCGCCATGGAGAATAGAAACCTTCTCCAGAAGTGGGGCCTCGCTATCAAAAGAAAGTCTTCCCCGGATGAGGGTCCTCAACCAAAGAGGAAGACTATGAGGACTAGGCTACCGTCTCGGCCAGCCAAGCCTGATAGACAGCAACAGCAACTGCAATTGCCATTGCCCCCAGTGCCCCAGATCGTGGCACAAACCCCGACCACTTTTCAGTGGGTACCCCAGGCCGTGTCGACACAGTCCACGGCATTCACCCCAGCGTTCGAAGGGCAGTCTACTTCCTTTCGAGCAAAGCCTAGAGGAGCAGCCAGAGGCTCGTCTAGACGCCCCTCAAGGGGAAGGGGATTCAGGGGTGGTCGTGGTCAGGGAGGCAAGACCTCAGGACGGCAGTCCAAGTGAGGTGATACCGGTAGGAGGGAGACTTCTGAAATTTCAGGATCGGTGGACCTTCGATCCCTGGGCCCACAGCCTACTCAAGAATGGACTGGGCTGGAGCTGGTACAGCACTCCACCCCAGTGCCTTCGGTTTTTCCAACACTCCACCCCCGTTATGGAGGAGTACGTTCAAGAACTGTTGGAGAAAAAAGGTGAACCGAAGGGTGAAGCCCATCAATTTCTAAGGGAGGCTGTTTTGTGTTCCCAAGGAAGACTCGGAAAAGCTCAGAGTCATTCTGGACTTGTCGCCACTCAACAAGTTCAGAGTGAATTGCAAATTCAAAATGCTAACACTGCAACACATAAGGACCTTACTGCCCAAGAGGGCATATTCCGTCTCTATAGACTTGTCAGACGCCTATTGGCACATTCCAATTAGCCATCGACTCTCCCCCTACCTAGGGTTCAGGCTACAACGAGGACTATACGCCTTCAGAGCCATGCCATTCGGGCTAAACATAGCCCCAAGGATTTTTACGAAGCTTGCGAGCGTAGCTCTCAAACAATTACGCCTAAAGGGAATTCAGGTAGTAGCCTACCTGGACGACTGGTTGGTGTGGGCAGCATCCGAGACAGAATGCTTGCAAGCTTCCAGTCAAGTGATCCAGTTCCTAGAGTACCTAGGCTTCAAGATCAACAGAAAAAAGTCTCGACTTTCTCCATCTCAAAAGTTCCAGTGGCTGGGAATCCACTGGGACCTTTTGTCACACCGTTTCTCCATCCCGGCGAAGAAAAGGAAGGAGATAGCGGGTTCTGTCAAGAGACTTCTAGATTCCGAAAAGGATATCAAGACGCGAGCAGGAGAGGGTACTGGGCTCTCTCCAGTTTGCTTCGGTGACAGACCCAGTGCTAAGAGCACAGCTAAAGGATGCAATCGGAGTTTGGAGAAGTTATGCATCAAACGCGCGAAGAGATCTGAGAAGACCAGCCGCTTCGGCTAAGTACTCTTCTCAGGCCTTGGTCCCAAGCCAGACATCTAAAGAAGTCGGTTCTTCTTCAGCCAACTCCCCCGTCGGTGACGATTCACTCAGACGCCTCGAAGGAGGGATGGGGAGGTCACTCTCATCGGAAAAAAGTCCAGGGGACTTGGTCCAATTTATTCAAGACCTTTCACATAAAACTTTCTAGAAACTAGGGCAGTGCTCCTTACCTTAAAGAAAGGTAGTTGTGAGATACTTGAATCGACAAGGATCGAGGTCACCACCTCTCAACCAGGTGATGTTGGCCATCTTCCGATTGGCGGAAAAGAAGAAGTGGTACCTGTCGGCAGTTCACCTTCAAGGAGTCCGCAATGTGACAGCGGACGCTCTATCCAGGTTCACACCGATAGAGTCGGAATGGTCCTTAGACGCAGGATCATTCTCCTTCATTCTGAATCAAGTCCCAGAACTGCAGATAGACCTCTTTACGACGAAAGACAACAAGAAGTTGCCCCTGTACGTGCCCCGTACGAGGACCCCTTAGGGGAAGCAGTGGACGCAATGTCCCTCGACTGGAACAGATGGTCCAAGATTTATCTGTTCCCTCCTCACAACCTTCTGTTGAGGGTCCTCAACAAACTGAGATCCTTCAAGGGGTAGCGGCAATAGTGGCCCACAAGTGGCCGAACAGCGTGTGGTTCCCCCTGGCATTGGAACTGTAGCTGAAGTTTGTACCGCTACCAGATCCAGTTCTGACCCAGCGAGTCCAGAAGTCAACTGTCTGCGCTTCATTACAGAAAACCCGGACCTTGCAGCTCATGATTTTCTCTCCCTAGCGGTGAGAAAGCGTTTCGGGATTTCGAAAGCCAGCATAGACTTCCTTGAGGAATATAAGTGCAAATCTACTAGAAGCCAATATGAGTCATCTTGGAGAAAATGGGTGGCCTTTTGTCAAGGCGAAGAATCCGCAGGAGATCTTGACAGACTTCTGCTTATCTTTCTTCTCCACCTCCATAGTCAAGGATTGGCAACTAACACGATTTCAGCGTGTAAGTCTGCTTTGACAAGACCCATTCTATATGCCTTCCAGGTCGACCTAGGTAACGAGATCTTTAATAAAGTCCTGAAAGCCTGCGCTAGGCTCAGACCTTCAGCACCTCCAAAGCCCATTTCATGGGCTTTAGACAAGTTCTTCATTTCGCTTCTCTGTTGAGCAATGAAGAGTGTGCGTTAAAGGATTTGACACAAAAAGTTATTTTCCTATTTGCACTCGTGTCCGGGGCCAGGGTTAGTGAGATTGTAGCCCTCTCGAGAGAGGCAGGTCGTGTTCAGTTCCTGGATGGGGGAGAACTGAACCTGTTTCCGGATCCTACGTTTCTCGCCAAGAATGAGTTACCCACCAACAGGTGGGGTCCCTGGAGAATCTGCCCTCTGAAAGAAGATGCATCTCTATGTCCAGTAGAATGCCTAAAGGACTATCTTCATAGAACTTCAGATTTCTAGGGTGGTCAACTATTCAGGGGAGAAACATCAGGCTCAAATTTATCTCTGAATCAACTCAGAGCGAAAATCACATATTTTATTCGCAGAGCGGATCCTGACAGTACACCCGCAGGTCACGATCCGAGGAAAGTTGCCTCATCCTTAAATTTCTTTAATTGTATGGATTTTGAACATCTCCGTTCATACACTGGCTGGAAGTCTTCCAGAGTGTTCTTTTGCCACTATGCAAAGCAAGTAGAGGAACTAAAGAGATCTGTGGTAGCAGTGGGTCACGGTGTTAACCCTACTGTTTAACTCTGCGAGGAACAGTGGTCTTAATTGGGACGATTAATTCCAGGGTGAGTGTGTAGTTACATACTGTACTACAAACTAAGTGAGGGCACTGTGTTGCCTATGTAGACTGTTCCATTTCTGAAGGTGAACTTAGCATAAGTGCAGACATGTGTGCCGAGCGTTTCTAACGCTAATATTATTGATTTGTAATACAGACTTTTATGACTTTGATACCTCGGTATCTTAAAAGTGGCATTTAATGTTTTTTCTTTCAGACAAACAAGTTCTGTTTACTATCATACTTATGCTTAAAGTTTTGGGCTATCCTCTTCTTATGTATATATATATATATAATTGTGGTTAACCTGTCTATTTATTGCCTGACAATAAACTGGTTCTTGAGAACTTTGCGTCTCCTTCACCTGTGTAAATTTATTGGTATGATTGAGCATTCATTCTATGTACCTTATCTGGGATAATTCTAATAGAATTGTTCCTTTATGCAAGCTATGTTGCATTGGTTTTCCTCCTATGCGGATATAAAACCTTTGTCCAATAAAAGTATTGTGCGGAGAACTTGTCGATATTTCATATTGACGCAGTGATTCTTTACAAACTATGCTTCACTTAATATAGAGCGAGACCACTATATTAGCTTGCCTGGTATTCATACATAGGTATATGTACTCTTCGAGACTTTTCCAGAGTCAAGTAGGACTCTTCCCTGTAGGGGGCATGAAGCTCTAACATGGTTTATAGTTAGTTGAAAAGATGTATAACGGTAACATCTTAGGTCTCTAGGTCTAGTCGACCGGGAAAAATTACATCCGGGGAGTACGGCACGTTCTGAGAATCCACAGATACAGTAATGCTCTGGTATACTTCCATCAGGACGACATGGCTTGAGCCCAAAAAACGGATTTTGAGCGAAGCGAAAAATCTATTTTTGGGTGAGATGGCCATGTCGTCCTGATGGACCCGCCCTTGCCTTTCTAAGAAAGGGCCGTAGGACCCCTCCCTACATACAGTATCTGTAGCACCTCGTGTACGCTACAAGGAATACAGATGGCGCCAGGATTGGTGCCAGGCACGCATACGAATCGGAAGATAGGGAGCCTTGGGAGGGGCTCCCCTTTTTCTTTCCTGAATTCGTTTCTTGCCAATCGCCCCCTGCGAGACGAAATCTCTGTTCGGGATGCAGATTGCCATGTGGCGTGTCAAGAATATGTCCTCTGATATGTCGCGATATCCCTTTCAGGAGGGATATTCGCTCCAGGAGTTAGAATTCTGGTACCTTAAGGTAAATTCTCTGGGAATATCGCCGTAGTTGTAATATACCCTAGGAAGCTACCCTATAGGAACTTCCATCAAGACGACATGGCCATCTCACCCAAAAATAGATTTTTCGCTTCGCTCAAAATCCGTTATATATATATATATATATATATATATATATATATATATATATATATATATATATATATATATATATATATATATATATATATATATATATATATATATAATAGTGATAGGAGTTCCAGATCCCGGGCTTGACGATGGCTAAATTAATTTGGGGCCTTTAATAACATTAATTTTCACACTCGATAAAAAATAAACGCATTATTGCTTTATATATTATAATCAAAATTACAGATAAGCACATGGAGTTTTATTACATTAAACATTGAAATGCTATGAAGGATATTAGAAATATCCATCTTCATTAATATCATTATTTTTAATTTTCTTAACTCTAATTTAATAAATGTTAAATTCTCTTGTATAATTCTTCGAGTGTTATTAAAACAGAGAAGAAAATTCAAAACAAAAGTCAGAAACTGTTTTTCATACCTGGACTTATTTCTGCTCATACAGAAGATAATACATCTACTTCCTCCAACGCTATTGGTCGGAAGAGAATAAATCCTCAGCCAATCAGAGCTCAGTATTCTTCAACAGCATTACCTATCTTTTTATGACTTAGGAAGGTTTTTTAGAGGCCTATATATTTTGTGTATATAATGATGATATCTCTTGATAATTTTGTATGTATGTATGTATGTATTGGTGTGCTACTGTCTTAAGCACACATTTGAGTATGAGTTGTTTTCAGATGTATTTAGATGGTTTATTGAACACATCTTGGTGGTTTTTAAGTTTTATTGTATATAAACAACTGAGTTAAACATCTCCATCACTGGAGGAAGCTGTGTTGGTCCACATGACCAATTCTGGTGAAGTTTAGATAAGAACTGAACAAATTACTGATATCCCAAAAATCGTACACTTGCTTTAATTTGGATAAGTGACGGAATCGGAAGACACCTGCATCCGGTGACGTCACAAACTTTCACACGAAGAGTTAATGTGTTGACACTAAGAAAGAATGACAACTTAGCATCTTACATCCTGTACACAATTTGAGTTGACCATAGCAAATCTCACGGCCAGCTCTTCCAACCAACATGACATATTACGTCATTTGTTTTAAACATGTAATATTACTATTCTAATCATTACATATGCTCGGCCAGCTATCTCAATTTTTTTTTTTACAAAAATTTAACAACAAGCCGAAACATGGTTATTAGGTGTGACTGGACATACGTATCATTCATTGTCCAAAACTAGCTATATCCAACTGAGGACGAATGTCCAAATAGGCACATCAAAACTAATAACAATAATGCATACAAAAAAGATATTACCAAAGCAAAAAGAAAAATGCATGATAAAACCAAGATCACATATATGGTACATTGCTAGCAAATGATTACATGGTACCAAAAAACAAAACAAATTCTGACTTACAAATGATTCGGTAACTTGATAAAGAATAATTGTTACCTTTGTCAGAAACAAGATACTCAATATTCAGTGCACAAATACGAATTCCTGGTACGTACACGTACCACGGTTTCGTACATATATATATATATATATATTTATATATAGGGCTGATACATTTTATTAGATGCCCATAGATTCTGTTATATATCTTATATTTTTTTTTTTTTTTTTTTTTCTCTTTTCTTTTTTAACATTCCGGCTGATATATTTTTATTAGATGCCGAGAGAAAAAATGATTTATATCCTTTTTTATTTTATCTATTTTTTTTTAATGTTATTTTAAATGTATTTTTTAACAATGCAAATGTAGAGAATTTCTTTAATTACATATTACTAGCGTACTAGTCAGCTTTTCATACAAACATCATCCTGACAAATTACTCCCTTAGCGAATGAGGTGGCCACTCATACAGCTTTGAATTGTATCAGGTAAGGGGTATTGTCAGGGCTATTCAACTCGTTCCTTTGTAGCTGCTTGCTGTGCCGTAACCTACGCCAAACAAGGATGTTCACGGCGATAAAAATTAACGCCGTTCCAAATAAACCTGCTAGTAATATAGGTTGAAGAATCTCTGTGTAAGTCGGCGACAGGTGGTCCTTTTCGGTAAGTTTCATTAAGTGTTTCGCCACACTTCCTTTATAGGGGAGAGGAAGTGCGGGCGTTGTAGAGGTCCACGTGAAGTTCGCGAAGTAAGCACGTTCTCTGATGATTGTCCGTAGGCCAGTCACCATGGAATTCGGGGAAGTCCCGATACAGCCATCTGCTGCGACGAAGATGTGGTTGTAGGATGTGGATCCGTCAGGGCATGATATATTGAAGCCGTCCTTGTCGTATCGTATCCACGAGCCATTATTTAGTCTGCAATTGAATTCTTTATTGTCAAAGGGATAAAGCTTATCCAGACAATTTTCACTTGTATGGGAGAGAGCACCGTCTAGCACTATACCTAACTCGCATGAATCCATCAAGTTTTTACGGAATTCAAATGAGTCAGCTGTACATATTTTTCTATCCATTGCGTCTGAACAGTGAGTTAATTGATTTAAGTCTTTAATGACCGTATATGTTTCCTTGTCTGGGGAAATCAATACGTGTCCTGTCAAACTGGATATTACTGGATTTGAGTGATTCGTCATGAAAGTCGGAAATGGTGATATCCTGTAAGATTGCCAGGCATCAGAAGAATCAAAGGGAATTGTAATCCTAACCTTGTTATTATCTACGTTTACTGTAATTAGGCTGTAATAAAATTCTAACCTATGTTCGTCTAACAAAGGAACATAGCCTAGTTTATCCCTAGTGTTCTCCAGAACTAATTTTAAGTAACGTATAGGCAACAAATGGGGCGACAATACACCTTTAGTTGCTAACGTGATAGCTTCTACATAATCCTTGGATTTCTCAATGAAATGTGCAATTCTGTTATGTATGTGATCTATCTTTGAATCATAATACGTTAATGTTGCTAACAAATCCTGTACTTCCATAATTTGAACGATATTATCTGAATGTTCATTTAACAAATCCATAATTTTATTGATTGAAGCTAACTGATCCCTTAGTTCTGACATAATCAATTCATCTTTATGAGTCAAGAACTCAATTTTCTTATTTTGATTACTAATTTTAAGACGATTGGAAAGTCCTAAACCTAAACTTGCAACAGACCCAAAGATGCTTAATGCAGCATAAATGAACGGATTCCGTCTTTCTTTTTGTTCGTGTCCTACAGTCCACATCAAAAGGTCATAAGCCAAAGATCCTGTCTCTCCAGTCTTATTTTTTAAGTCATCAGATAGCATCTCTGCAACTTTAAATGTTGATCCAAGCAAACTCTTAGTAGTCAAATGAAAATGTCTCCTATGCAACTCATCTAATGATGCAGAAAACCTTGAAATGGCGGTTCTTAAGCTAGTGACATCATTCTCTTGAAGAAAAATTGCTTGCATATGCACTTCGACAATTACGTTGGTTGATGTAATAAAAATGTCTTCTTGTCTTTCAACTATATTGCCATATTTAAAATATATATTCTTAGTCTTAGAACTCATCCCATACGAAAAAAATGTCTGAGCGAACAATATCACTCCCAACAACAAAAAATTCATCTTGGAAACCTGTAACGAGAAAAAATATATGTAATTACTCCTGTATTAAAAAGAAAACTTTTTAGTTACAAAAATTAAAAATTTTTCCTCACTTCTTTTTAATTTCTTATGTGAGACAATGGTACTATTCTCTCATCCGTGGGTTGGGCTACGTTTTGAATTCTAAACCTATTGGCCGTTAATATTTCCAAAATGTTAAATGGGCCTTCAAACTTAGGTGTTAGTTTATAGTTGAGCCCTTTTCTGACATTGATTTGAATATAGATGTTATCACCCACGGTATATGTTTTAGTTGGTTTCGCTATTTTATCATGATTCCTTTTCATTATGATTTGTGATTCTTCTAAATTCTTTCGAAGGATATCATATCGACTTATACTTGCATTTATACATTCTTTTAAAGGATTTGATAGATTAGTTGTAGGCGTTAATACATGGAAAGGTGTTCTAACTGGGGTACCATACAATGCTTCATGCGGTGACATTTTAATTGATATATGATATGAATGATTCAGAGTACTCAGTGCCGCCGGTATTGCAATATCCCAGTTGGGGTCTGATCCCCCTAGTGTTACCCTTAATATATTTAATATCTTCCTATTTGCTCTTTCCACTAGCCCATTAGACTCTGGGTGATATATCATGGTATTAACCTTCTTTATGTTGAGGAATTCACACAATGAGATAAGAAAGTGATTATTAAATTCACCACCCGAGTCTGAGATTATCATGTGTGGAATTCCATGTTTACAAATGTAACACTCGTAAAACTTCCTAGCGCATTCAATCGCAGTTTTAGTTTTAAGCGCTATTAGTTCTGTATATCGAGTTAAAGCATCTATAATTACTAAGAGGTGCTTATTTCCTCTGTCTGACTCGTAAAATCCTGTTAACAAATCTAAATGTATTCTTTCAAAGGGTTGATTGGGAACAGGATAAGCTCCTAAGCTAACAGGTGTTTTCGTATGCCCTTTGTTTTCCTGACATGTGCGACAATTAGCTATGTGTCTTTTTATATCTGTAAGCATTGTATGCCAATAAAACAATGATTTGGCTTTCTGTGACATTAATGAGAACCCAGGGTGTCCATGTAATGGATTTGAATGCAACCAATTCAGGACAGTGGAAACAAGTGAGTTTGGTACTACTACCTGGTCGTTAGTTACATGTGGTGTATTGCGGGTTTTCCTTGTCACAGTTCTACACAGAATATTATCTTTGATTACGTAATTCTGCTGCTTATACTTTATATATTCTTTTTCTTTATGATTGCCTTTCAAAGCATTTATAATTGTTTCTATTTTCTGATCTTTTCTTTGCTCAGTCTGTAACAATTCAGCACTCCAGCCTAAATCTTCTTGTTCAGATATTGTTTTTACAATAGGCATGGATGTTGATATATCTATTAATTCAGCTAAAGACTCCGTACAAGATGACACGGGGTTGCGTGATAATGCATCCGCAATGATATTTGCTTTCCCAGGTAAATACCCGATTCTTGCGCCAAAATCTTGAATGATTAAATGCCACCGAGTTCGTTTAGGGCTGTGATTGAAGCCTTTAAAGAACTCTGTTAGTGGTTTATGGTCAGTAAGAACCTTAACGGGATAACCGTAAATTATGAACTTAAAATGCACTAGCGAATTAACAATAGCTAGTCCTTCCTTGTCTATTACTGCATATTTACTTTCGGAAGTTCTCAATTTTCGAGAACAGAAAGCTATCGGGAAAAACTGTTTATCATATTGCTGAAGCAATACCCCTCCCACTCCTAAGTCTGAGGCGTCTGTTGCAATGAAGAATTCCTTACCGAAGTCAGGAAATTTTAAGATAGGAGAACTACACAGTTCATCTTTCAAAGTATTAAACGCCTGTTGATGTTGCTCAGACCATATGAAATCTACGCCCTTCTTCGTAAGATCAGTTAAAGGAGCGGCTATTATTGAATAGTTGCGTATAAAACGCCTGTAATATCCACTACAACCCAGAAATTGCTGTATTCCCTTGACATTAGTAGGTATGGGAAAATTACGTATAGCCGACACCTTATCATGGACTACTTTAAGACCTTGGCTTGACACCATGAAACCCAAATATATCAATTCTGTTTTGAAAAATTCACACTTACTAATCTTTACCCTTAAGTTATGTTGTCTTAATCTCTGTAGTACTAGTTCTAACTTACGTAGATGTTCCTCTAAGGTGTTGGAAAAGATTACAAGATCATCCATATAGGCATGCAATATATCCCCTAACAAGTCTCCAAACACTATGTTAATCATTCTTGTAAATGTTATAGGAGCACAACGTAAACCAAAAGGCATCCGTAAAAATTCATAATGTCCCCTGGCTGTGCTGAAGGCTGTGTATGGGATACTATCTTCTTCTAATGATATCTGGTGAAAGCCTTTAAGTAAGTCCAAACTGGTAAAATATTTATTCTGACCTAACAAAGACAAAATATCGTCAGTACATGGCACTGGGAATCGATCAGGGATCGTTTCCTCGTTTAGACGACGAAAGTCGACGCAGATACGCCATGTTCGATCTTTTTTCGGTACAACTATTAAAGGAAAATTATAAGGGCTATTTGATTTTCTAATGACTCCTTCCTCTAACATTTTACCTACTTCATCATTTATTTCATTCTGGAATTTCATAGGGAGTCTGTACGAGGGTACATATATAATTTTCTGTTTGTCTTTTAACCTTATTTGATGCTCGATCACATCTGTTTTCCCTAAGGATCCATCCGTAGTGGAAAAGACATCTGTATATTTATTTAAAAGTTCAAAAATTTTCTGCTGAATTTCTTCGTCTTGAATGTCCTTACTGATTTTATTTTTAATAGATCGTAAAAGGGATTCATCCGCAACTGATTGAGAGTGATTGATTTCAGCAACGGTAAGAATACGATGTTTATAAACTTCTACATCCAAGATATGTTGATTTTTGTGAATTACTAAAGTGTTATTTAAATGATTACAGACTTCGATATTACATTGCTGATGTGAGCCTACTGTATAAATAGCTCGTGTGACAGACAATCCGTTGGTTTTCAAAGTATCGGAAAGGATTAATATTTCAGATCCCGGTAGTGTTTTCTTTATTTGCACTATTAAATTCGAAGGTATGTTTGGTTCGATATATTGCGTGCAAGATGATATTACGGGTGAACGAGAATTCTGCTGGGTCGCGTAATTTATTTCTTTATTAGTGAGACAAGTTATTGGTTCTTCAACGTACGTTACGGTTACATTTGTCGTCTCCTTTTTATCCAAAACTGACTTTAAAGTATTAGAAGACTTATAGAATTTCCCTTTGATATACACGCCGTGCTTTGCAGGAGCTAAGATAATGTTTTGATTTCCCATAGATGGGTATCCTATAATTACAGCTGGATACATATTAATGTTTTTCACAACAACAAATGTATCGGCAAACGTGCGATTACCGACTCTGAACTGAATATGAGTTATGCCTATGACGTTTAATTCATTATTTCCTATACCTGAAAGTCTGATTCCTGATTTTTCAATCGGAAAGTTCGAAAACAACAAATGATGCGTCTTCAAATCCATAATATTACGTGGACTACCAGAGTCAAAAAATAACGTAAAGGATTTGTGTTCTAAATTTACAGCATATAAGGTTGGCCGTAACTCATTTTGGCTTATTATTGTATGAATTCGTTGCAAATCTACGGGAGCATGCACTGTTTTACTTAATTCGGCCGTGTGTTTCATAGGAAAATCTATTGTCTCACAATTATCTGATAAAACATTAAATTGATTATTCAATACTATTGATGTTGACATAAATGACCTTGACCCAACATCACTCTCTTCCCCTCTAGAGTTAACTATGTGGTATTTGCTTTGCTCTGCACATTCTGAAAATTAGGCTGACTTTGCGAGGTCTGGTTTGACGGCCCAGGCTCAGCGATATTTGAAGAAGTGTTTGTTTGTTTCGGACTCTGAACTGCATTGACATTTTGTTGTTTCTTCTTATTGTTAAAATGAGGATTTTTCTTTTTATTTCCATATGGAACTAACTGTGGAATTGACTGTGTATTTCTAGGATATTGTTGTGTCTTACGCGCGTAACATTGACTATAAGAATGTGATCCTGTGTTGTGAACTGAACAAAATTTCGTTCTACAGTCTGCGCTTATGTGACCTTGACGTTTGCAGTTGTAACACGTCACTCCCGCTACTGGATTATTAATTACGTTCACTGTTTGTGGTTTTGTTTCATTCTTAGCAAAAACTTGAGTTAACACGGGATCGAGATCTGGACACTTGGACATGTGCTTCTTTATCTGTTTATAGACATCCAATTCCGTACTTGCAGGCATTAACTTCTTATCAAAGCACCGCACTAAAGCTTCAGGCAACATAAGTGTCATGCAAGTTAAATACATTAATCGTAAAAAATCTTTCACGGAGATATTATCGTTAGTAACCCAAGTGGAATTACCTAAAATGTCCTGATATTCGTTAAGCCTATCAGCTATGAGAGCTGCTCTCTCAACAACATTAAGCCGATTCATAGTGGCTTGATTAAGTGTATTTCGTAACGTTAACACTACATCCAAAGCCTCTTCACCCCCATAGATCGCGCGTAACCTAACTTTGAAATCATCCCAAGTAACTGCTTCCTGAAATGAAACACCTCTTAAATACGCACTCGCATCCCCCTTAGAAAAATCTATAAAACTTTTAGCTTCTTGTAATTGTACAAAAGGATCTACGATTTGTTTGGCATTTAAATGGGCATCAACGGATGAAATCCATGACTCCACATTTTGTGGCAAGAACCCGTTGACACGGCCTTGAAAAGGAAGGATTGCTGACCTGGCCTTTACAAGCGTCACAATTGGAGGAGGATTAGCCTGGCCTACACCACTAGGTCCAGGGGTAGGGCTGACAGGAGGAGCCATGACTGCTGTATTCTTTTTTTTTTCTATCTCTTTGACCCCTTTCAATCCTATCAAAATATCTATATGAGTACAGACGCCCACTGCGTAAACGCATATGTATAATAAAATTCCCCCAACAATGTTACTAATCCCAATACATTTCCCCCCAAGAGTTTATGAAAGAAAAAGGAATTAGCACAAAGAAAGAAAAATTCTAAATAAGAATTCGGAGTTTCTTATAACAAAGTTTAGGAATTCACTCACCCCAGTAATAATTGACTAACGACTTGTGATAACTACACTTCACTGCACAAACTGAAATGAATACAAAATCTTTGTACTTAGCTTATATATGAAGTCGAGTCGTCTCTCTCTCTCTCTCTCTCTTGATGTTTTGTTAGCGATGTCTCGTTCTAGTTTCTTGTAGAATGTAGGTCTTCCTGGATATGTTTTGCAATAGTTGAATGCCAGTCCTTGGGTTTCCTAGGATGTTGATTGAAGATTCTATTTGTATACTAACATATGTTGGTGTTAGCATTTTCGTTGGACTTAGTCAAAATTGTAGATTCTTGTAGATAGTTCTGAGTTCTTGAAGATCTTTATCAGGTATTACAGCTTTTACGTTGAAGTCTTGAAGATATATCTCTGGTTTTACAGCTATTTATTTTGAAGTCTTGAAGATATTTCTCTAATTCTTAGAGTTTAACCGCTGTCTTTGAGTTTAAGCGCTGCCACCATTTATTGGTGTGCTACTGTCTTAAGCACACATTTGAGTATGAGTTGTTTTCAGATGTATTTAGATGGTTTATTGAACACATCTTGGTGGTTTTTAAGTTTTATTGTATATAAACAACTGAGTTAAACATCTCCATCACTGGAGGAAGCTGTGTTGGTCCACATGACCAATTCTGGTGAAGTTTAGATAAGAACTGAACAAATTACTGATATCCCAAAAATCGTACACTTGCTTTAATTTGGATAAGTGACGGAATCGGAAGACACCTGCATCCGGTGACGTCACAAACTTTCACACGAAGAGTTAATGTGTTGACACTAAGAAAGAATGACAACTTAGCATCTTACATCCTGTACACAATTTGAGTTGACCATAGCAAATCTCACGGCCAGCTCTTCCAACCAACATGACATATTACGTCATTTGTTTTAAACATGTAATATTACTATTCTAATCATTACATATGTATGTATGTATGTATGTATGTATGTATGTATGTATGTATGTATGTAATTATCAAAATCTATATATATATATATATATATATATATATATATATATATATATATATATATATATAAATATATATATATATATATATATATATATATATATATATATATATATATATATATATATATATATATATATATATACATATATATATATATATATATACTGTATATGTGTGTATAAAGTATATGCAGGTCTGTTTCTGTCTTTCAATTTATCTATTTAACTATACATGCCCACAGATATATATATATATATATATATATATATATATATATATATATATATATATATATATATATATATATATATATATATATATATATATATATATATATATATATATATATATATCCAAATAAGCCATATATATTTTTGATACATTAATGTCTGGATTCTCTTAACGACCTCGGGATCAGAGCCCCAGGCGAAATCACTCAAAGACAAGAGCTTGGCTCCGGCCGGGAATCGAACCCTGGTCGGCAAGCTTGTACAGACAGTGACTAACCCACTTGGCCAAGTGGGTTAGTCACTGTTTGTACAAGCTTGCTGACCAGGGTTCGATTCCCGGCCGGAGCCAAGCTCTTGTCTTTGTGTGATTTCGCCTGGGGCTCTGATCCCGAGGTCGTTAAGAGAGTCCAGACATTAATGTATCAAAAATATATATGGCTTATTTGAATATGAAAAACACGTAAAAGTGTGCAAAATTTATCATATATATATATATATATATATATATATATATATATATATATATATATATATATATATATATATATATATATATATACATATATATATATATATATATATATATATATATATATATATATATATATATATATATATATATATATAATATATATATATATATAATACACATATACATATACATATATATATATATATATATATATATATATATATATATATATATATATATATATATATATATACATATATATATGTGTGTGTGTATGTGTGTGTGTGTGTGCATGTGTGTGTGTATGTGTATATGTATATCAGAAAAGAAATTTTCTATCTGTATCAAAATCGTTTTCAGAAGTGATTATGCTTTTTATCACATTTTCAGATACATAATCAACAACACTACATGTCAATAACCTTTATACTCCTGGATGAGTTTGTTTCAATAGATACTATCACACCTGAGCTTATGTTTCAGTAGGTTCTGTCAGACCTGACCTTTTTAAAAAGCTCTGAGTTTTCAAAGGAGAAATATGTGACGTACCCCTAACAATCTTTTTGTGAATAGGATAATAAAATAATATTGTTATTACAGGGTCTCACTATCTTTGAGAGACAAAAGGAAATCTTTTATCTGAAGAGGGAGTTGGAGATATAGAAAATATGAATGCCCTCGCAGGGGCAACACCGCCTCAAACAAATCTCAGGCGCTTCGCGCGAGTTTTGAAAGTAAACGTAGCGTGAAGAAGCAACTTCTAACGAGAGTTTTCCAGCCATATTTTTTTTTTTTAATGTTTTACTTGACACATACTTTTCCAAAGGCATTGACGATCAAAAGGAGGAGAGACAGCGTCAAATAGTTTCTCTAATATCCTGAAACGTGAGAATATAAAGGATGCTGCAAAACATTTCCTTGTCGTAGTCGTGCACAACTTTTGATTGTTATCGTACATCATTCATGTTGAGGAGGAACGTCACGTGTTATCGTTGTAAGTTTAACAGTTGTCGTATGTAGTTACGAAGTATCGTACAGAAGTTTATTAAAGTACTGTATGTCTTCACAAATGTAAACAAATCCATATAAAGTCTTTGCCTTAAGATTTGAAATTATAATTTTGACACTGAGATGACTGAAAGGCCCAAATATTACTTAGAGCAAATGGAAAAAGCAGAATCTATATTTTTCAATCTCTCTAGAAAGTTATTAACATCATACAATTATCAACATTAACTTTGACGCACTAGAGGCTAATAACTACCAAGATATAAAGGACAAAATTTAGGTTGCTATGACCTAATGGTAACGTCTCTGCCTGCTGATCGCCAGACTGGGGTTCGAGTTCCACTCAAACTCGTTAGATCCTTAAATGTCTGCAACCTTACCATTCTTACGAGCGAAGGATGGGGGTTTTGGGGTAGGCTATAGATCTACCTGCTAAATCTTCAGCAGCCATAGCCCGGCTTTCCCTGGCTCTATCTAGGGTGGAGAGGGGACTTGGGCGTTGATCATATGTATATATAGGCAGTCTCTAGGGTTTTGTCCTGCTTGTTAGGACAATGTCACTACACCTTGCCTCTGCCATTCATGATCGGCCTTTAAAAACCTTGAAACCCTTTAATAAAAACGTCGTCGAAGTTATACCTTTGAAACCTCTTTCTTTCTCTCAAAATTTAATGTCAGGAACAAAACAGCTGATTTTAAAATAGAAAACAAAACATAATTGTTTTCCAGCTTAACCTATTAACAACCAACAACCCTTCACTCATAAAAGAAAATCTATAACTTCAAAATCATTCAGCAAATATAGAAAACTCCCAAAATCGCACGAATATAATCATGGAAATTTCGTTGCAAATATGATTAGGATTTTTTTTTATTTTTTTTTTTATTTTTAATACTACCGCCGGTTGATAACAAGGAAAGAAATTGATTTCACGATGAGAGAAACTGAGATTATTGAGATTTGAAATAAACAAAAGTTTTCGAAATACATTATTATTGTATTGTTATTGTTATTGTTATTGTTACTAGTAGTTTTTGTGATGGTAAAGTAGTAGGAATGATAATAATAATACTTTTGATAAAATACAGTAAAGAAATATATGTATTATTATTGCTACTAATGTCACAAATAATAATAGGAAAAATAAATATTATGATAATATCAATTCATTAATCTAGAAGGTGAAACAGATTTGATCTATATATATATATATATATATATATATATATATATATATATATATATATATATATATATATATATATATATATATATATATATATATGTGTGTGTGTGTGTGTGTGTGTGTGTGTGTGTGTGTTTATATATATATATATATATATATATATATATATATATATATATATATATATATATATATATATATATATATATATATATATATATATATATATATAAATATATATATAAATATATATATATATATAAATATATATATATATATATATATATATATATATATATATATATATATATATTAATATATATATATATATATATATATATATATATATATATATATATATATATATATATATATATATATATATAACAAATTGAATATGTAACAACATCATAGGTAGTCGTTTCTAGTACACTCTAGGACAAAGGCCTCAGACATGTCCTTAGTCCTGTCTGGGGTTAGGTCTTTTTCACCATCATGTATATATATATATATATATATATATATATATATATATATATATATATATATATATATATATATATATATATATATATATATATATATAGAGAGAGAGAGAGAGAGAGAGAGAGAGAGAGAGAGAGAGAGAGAGAGAGAGAGAGAGAGAGAGAGAGAGAGAGAGAGGGAGAGAGAGAGAGAGATTCCATATTAATCATTCACAATTCACTGGGTTATTATGATTAAGCTAATTCTGTAAGAATCCTTCCTATTTTCCAAAACCCCCCCCCCCAAAAAAAAAACACAAAATCATTGAAGTTTTTTCAATCGTAGCAACCGAAAATACTTAGAAAACAGAAAAAAGTTATTTCCAGCATCTCAGTAAAAAATATCTTTAAAGTTTTGTTCGCAATGTAATAAATAGTATCTTTTCATTTGAGTGAAATGATGCTAACAATATTTAATCTCAGACTTAATTACTCATTCCCCAGATTTTGCAGAATTTTAGGCAAATTAGGGATAGAATTGCAATAAATTTAAAATACTTCTTATGAAAGTCTTGGAGACTTTAAGATGGGGAACGATGGACTGCTAATGAGAGAGAGAGAGAGAGAGAGAGAGAGAGAGAGAGAGAGAGGAGAGAGAGAGAGAGAGAGAGAGAGAGAGAGAGAGAGAGAGAGAGATGAAAGT
>NC_090758.1:10072939-10078623 GCF_036898095.1 Palaemon carinicauda
TGAGCCTCGTGATGGAGAAGGCCTGGCTATTAGAATTAACTGCCTGCCTAGTATTACGAACAGGATAGAATTGTCCAGGAAGATCTGAATGTAAAGGATGGTCAGAGTTATGAAAAATCTTATGCAACATGCATAATGAACTAATTGAACGACGGTGCCAGAGATTAATATCTAGATCAGGAATAAGAAATTTAATAGACCGTAAGTTTCTGTCCAACAAATTAAGATGAGAATCAGCAGCTGAAGACCAGACAGGAGAACAATACTCAAAACAAGGTAGAATGAAAGAATTAAAAACACTTCATCAGAATAGATTAATCACCGAAAATCTTGAAAGACTTTCTCAATAAGCCTATTTTTTGTGCAATTGAAGAAGACACAGACCTTATATGTTTCTCAAAAGTAAATTTACTGTCGAGAATCACACCTAAAATTTTGAAAGAGTCATACACATTTAGAGAAACATTATCAATACTGAGATCCGGATGTTGAGGAGCCACCGTCCTTGACCTACTTACAATCATACTTTGAGTTTTGTTAGGATTCAACTTCATACCCCATAATTTGCACCATTCACTAATTCTAGCTAAATCTCTATTAAGGGATTCACCAACCCTAGATCTACATTCAGGGGATGGAATTGATGCAAAGAGAGTAGCATCATCTGCATATGCAACAAGCTTGTTTTCTAGGCCAAACCACATGTCATGTGTATATAGTATGAAAAGTAATGGGCCAAGAACACTACCCTGTGGAACACCGGATATCACATTCCTATAATCACGATGGTGCCCATCAACAACAACTCTTTGAGATCTATTACTTAAAAAATCAATAATAATGCCAAGAAACGACCCACCCAAGGGCCTCATGACTAACACGGTCAAAGGCAGCACTAAAATCAAGGCCAATCATACGAACTTCCCGACCACAATCAAGGGATTTCTGTACAGCATTGGAGATTGTAAGAGGGGCATCACATGCTCCAAGGCCTTTACGAAAACCAAATTGCAAACTAGGGAGTAGATGATTACCTTCAGCAAACCTATTAAGACGTTTTGCCAGAAGACGTTCAAAAACTTTAGATAATATGGGAGTTATGGAAATTGGGCGGTAATCAGTGGGACTTGAGCTACCACAAACACATTTACATAGAGGAGTAACATTACCAATTCTCCAACTAGTGCTAAAAGCTCCTCTTCTTGCTAACTTGCGCAAAATAACAGATAACTTTGGAGCTAAGAAATCTGCAGTCTTTATAAAAAACAAAGGAAAAATACCATTTGTGTCTACACCTCCATAAGCATCAAGGTCCATCAACAGAGCTTTAATCTCACGAGATCGAAAAGCTAAACTAGTTAGTTTAGCCTCAGGAAAACAGGAATGAGGAAGTTCAAGTTTTTCATTACTCTGTTTACTGTCAAAAACATCAGCCAAAAGGGTTGCCTTTTCCTTTGGACAGTGAGTGACTGAGCCATCTGGTTTAAGTAAAGGAGGAACTGTTATATCTACACCAAAGAGTGCAGATTTAAGGGTAGAGACCACCATTTATGTTCCTGAGTTGTACCAGAAAGTGTTTCTTTTATGGTTAAATTGTACTCCTTTTCAGTTGAGGCATAAACTCTCTGAGCAAAAGCTCGAAGCTGAGTATAGTTGTTCCAGGTCAAATCTGATCTGTTACCCTTCCAAAGATGATAGGCCTCCTGTTTCTCCAAATAAGCACGTCTACAATCATCATTGAACCACGGTTTGTCCTTCACTCGGTACCTTAGCACACGAGAAGGGATACGCCTATCAATTATGTTGACTAGATTCTCATTCAAAGGGACAACAGGATCTACACTATTATATAATTGTGACCAATTCAAGCACAAAAGATCATGTAAAATACCATTCCAGTCTGCTTGGGATTTCATATAAATTTTACAAGAATAGGATATATCAGGGACAGGCTGCTCAGTCTTCACTAATAATGAAATCAAGGCATGATCAGATGTCCCGACTGGAGAACCAACCTTACTAGTTATAACGCCAGGGGAGTCAGTGTATACGAGGTCCATGCAATTACCAGACCTGTGAGTAGCTTCATTTATGATTTGCTCACAGCCTGATTCAGAGGCAAAGTCTAAAGCTCTTAAGCCATGGAAATCGGTAGGAGAGATAGAACTTAACCACTCCCTATGGTGAGCATTAAAATCACCAACAAAGACAAAAGAAGCCTTTCTAACATCTTCTTGTATCTTAGCCATAATGGTAAGAAGACAATCGAAGATAGAATCATCTATGTCTGGATTCCGGTAGATCGAACACAAATAAAAGTTGTTATGCCTGCCACAAACTTTTATTACCTGAATCTCATGACATCCACATTGATAGCAGGACTTATGAGAAGCAGGGTACTCGGTCCTAATATACACCGCCATTCCCCTGGCCCTAGGGATGGCATCACGTTTCAACATTATTGGCTTCTTAAAACCAGTTATAAGGAGCTCAGATGAGTGCCTCATATTAGAAACCAAAGTTTCTGAGCATAAAAGAATATCATACTGTCCTGGACGCAACTGTAAGGTCTTGGATATTTGCATGAAGACCACGAATATTGCAATACAGAAGACGACATTGACGAAATCTAGGACGTACTGGTCCCGGATTTCGCTCAATGTCTCCAGACCGCATAAGAATTAATAGAAATAGAAAAGAGACAGCATACTTAAAAACTAGATTACCAAGAATTATAACAAAAACAATACGTACAGAATTATAAACAAAGTGATTGATGATACCCATAGACTATAGTAAAAAGTCGGAAAAACTGGTCAACATGGAGGAGCCGATACACCATGCAAGGCTAAATACCCTCCAGGATAGCCACTTCAACTGAAGGGAGGACAGTAAGGATGGTTTTGAGAAGAAAAATAATCAGAAAAAGGAAAAGACCTCCTCTTGATAAACCACCAGGCATCCATGGCCCTTCTATTAAGCTTGCCCAACACACCATTTCAAAAAAACAAGAGGAAGAAAAAAAAATAAGATAGAATAGTGTGCCTGAGTGTATCCTCAAGCAAGAGAACTCCAACCCAAGACAGTGGAAGACCATGGTACAGAGGCTATGGCACTACCCAAGACTAGAGAACAGTGGTTTAATTTTGGAGTGTCCTTCTCCTAGAAGAGCTGCTTACCACAGCTAAAGAGTCTCTTCTACCCTTACCAAGAGGAAAGTACACTGAACAAATTGCAGTACAGTAATTAACCCCTTGGGTGAAGAAGTGTTAAGTATCTCATTGTTGTCAGATGTATGAGGAAAGACGAGAATATGTAAAGAATATGCCAAACTATTCTGTGTAAGTGTAGGCAAAGAAAAAATAAGCCGTGACCAGAGAGGGATCCAATGCATTAATGTCTGGCAAGTCAAAGGATCCAATACCTCTCTAGTGGTAGTATCTCTAGTGGTAGGAATATGTATATATAAATATGTATATATAAATATATACAAGGTATATGTGTCTATATTTATATATGTCTATATTTCCAATACTAAAAGGATTACCAATTTCAAGCATGGTGGAGTGTTGACGGTTTGTTTGATGACGTCATATGTAAACAAAGCGAAGCGAACGTTTTCTTCAATTTAATTTGAGCTGAGCTAAAAACGTTTGGACTTTGACTTGCATGGAAACAAAGAGTTTTTATCGTCTCTTCCAAAATAAATGAATAGAAATGATATATATATATATATATATATATATATATATATATATATATATAATATATATATATATATATATATATATTATAATTGATTTGTTAATGAAACGGTACATTGTTCTTTTTTTATGATTTCTGAATTGTGTCTTTAGCCTATTATTATTATTATTATTATTTTTATTATTATTATTACTACTTAAGCTAAAACCTTAGTTTGAGAAGTAGGATGCTATAAATCCAAGGGTTCCAACAGGGAAAATAGCCCAGTGAGGAAAGGAAATACTGTGCCTGAATGTACATGAGGCAAGATGAGCTGAATGCAAGCAAGTTTATTCAACAAGATAACGAGCTTATATACAAACAATTGAGAGTAACAATGACACAAAAATTCAAATATTGTTAAACATGCAATGGCCAGCTTAAACAGGTTATCTATTATTACTGCGGGAGAGAGCGAGAGATGAAAAAAACAATAAGCATTAGAGTGTAAGATATTGTACGAAACATGTGCGGTACAGTACCCACAAGCAAAAGAACTCTACCCCAAGACAGTGGAAGACCATGGTACAGAGGTTAGGGCTCTACCCGAGACTAGAGAATAATGGTTTGATTTCGGAGTGTCCTTCTCCTAGAAGAGCTGCTCACCATAGCTAGAGAGTCTCTTTTACCCTTACCAAGAGGAAAGTAGTGACTGAACAATTACAGTAAAGTGAAAAAGAATAACATGTTTGCCTAGTTTTTGCATGACAATATATCGATCCCCGCTCGGGACCGCGAGTTTTAGCTGTTTACTGGGAAGGTCACTGCTGTTGGGAACCTCAGGGGGTGAGGGGGGGGGGTGATTGAGCTTAACTGGCTGACCGTCTGGTGAGCATCTATACTGATGAAACGAACTGAAACCAGGCACCTTTAACCTTGAACCTTTTTAGTTCCTTTAGTGTCAACCTACTGAGTTATTAGCAGCCATTGTCTGGCCCTCCTTGGTCCTGGCATGGGTGGATCTAGATGGGCTTGGGTGCTAATCATATGTACATATGGTCAGTCTGTAAGGCATTGTTCAGCTATTTAGGGAAATGTCCCTGTCACTGTCCTTGCCTCTACCATTCACGGGTGGCATTTAAACCTTTAAAAACTGACAATGTGGCTCTAATCATGGCTCTAGGTGTGGCTCTTATCATGGCTCAAGGTGGGGCTCTAATGTCAAGTGTAATTGCAACACACAATTGCCTAAGAGTTCACGATAGATAGATAATAGAAGCAGGAAGAACAATAGATCTATTTTGAGATTTCTCCTGTGAGGAGATACCTGTTATTGTGAGCAGTGGCTTTTGCAAAATTTGGTTTCGGTGATGTAGTTATTGTTGTGGTTATTGTTATGGTTGTGGTTATTGTTATCATTATTATTATTATTACTCCTATTATTATTATTATCATCATCATCACTATCACTGTCACTGTCACTGTCACTGTCACTGTCACTGTCATTGTCATTGTCATTGTCATTGTTAATATTATTATTATTATTATTATTATTATTATTATTATCATTACTTTTATTATCATTATCATTATTATCATTATCATTATTATTATTATTATTATTATTATTATTATTATTATCATTATTGTTTTGTTATTGTTATTATCATAACTACTAGCTGAGCTATAACACTAGTTGGAAAAGCATAATACTATCAGCCAAACTACCCCAAAAGGGAAAATAGTCCAATGAGGAAAGCAAACAAGGAAATAAATAAACTACAAGAGAAGTAATGAACAATCAAAATGAAATATTTTAAGATCATTAACAACATTAAATTAGATTTATCATATATAAACTCTAAGAACTTCATAAAAACAAGAGGAAGAGAAAAAAGAGAGAATATCGTACCCTAAAGCAAGTTCCGATTTGAAGAAAAAGTCGAAAATGAATTAATTCTTTCTTATAATATGACGAAAAAAGATTTATTTTATGTAGA
>NC_090758.1:10114123-10116917 GCF_036898095.1 Palaemon carinicauda
CGTTTAGCATTAGCTACTCTTTGACCTCTATTTTGAGGTGCCATCCTTCTAGCATTAGATGTTCTTTGACCTCTATTTTGATGTGCCATCCTTTTAGCATTAACTACTCTTTGACCTCTATTTTGTTGTGCCATCCTTTTAGCATTAGATGTTCTTTGACCTCTATTTTGATGTGCCATCCTTTTAGCATTAACTACTCTTTGACCTCTATTTGGTTGTGCCATCCTTTTAGCATGAACTACTCTTTGACCTCTATTTTGATGTGCCATCCTTCTAGCATTAGATGGTCTTTCACCTCCATTTCGAGGTGCCATCCTTCTAGTATTAGATGGTCTTTGACCTCTATTTTGAGGTGCCATCTTTCTAGCATTAGAGGTTCTTTGACCTCTATTTTGAGGTGCCATCCTTTTAGCATTAGCTACTCCTTGACCTCTATTTTGTTGTGCCATCCTTCTAGCATTAGATGTTCTTTGACCTCTATTTTGATGTGCCATCCCTCTAGCATTGGATGGTCTTTCACCTCTATTTTGAGGTGCCATCCTTCTAGTATATAGATGGTCTTTGACCTCTATTTTGAGGTGCCATCCTTCTAGCATTAGAGGTTCTTTGACCTCTATTTTGAGGTGCCGTCCTTTTAGCATTAGCTACTCTTTGACCTCTATTTTGAGGTGTCATCCTTCTAGCATTAGATGTTCTTTGACCTCTATTTTGATGTTCCATCCTTTTAGCATTAATTACTCTTTGACCTCTATTTTGTTGTGCCATCCTTTTAGCATTAACTACTCTTTGTCTCTATTTTGATGTGCCATTCTTCTAGCATTAGAGGGGTTTTCACCTCCATTTCGAGGTGCCATCCTTCTAGTATTAGATAGTCTTTGACCTCTATTTTGAGGTGCCATCTTTCTAGCATTAGAGGTTCTTTGACCTCTATTTTGAGGTGCCATCCTTTTAGCATTAGCTACTCTTTGACCTCTATTTTGAGGTGCCATCCTTCAAGCATTAGATGTTCTTTGACCTCTATTTTGATGTGCCATCTTTCTAGCATTAGATGTTCTTTCACCTCTATTTTGAGGTGCCATCCTTCTAGTATTAGATGCTTTTTGACCTCCAGGATGTCCTCAGAACCAAATCTCTCCTCTTCCTCTGAGAGCTCTTCATTGTTGCTCCGCTCTTTTGTGAGATTTCTATTTCTTCTTTCTGCCTTTGAGAGCTCTCTTTTCTTCCTCTCTCTCTTGAGAGCTTTTTATTATTCTTCTCTTTCTTTGATACCTCTCTGTTATTCATCTCTTCCTTAGTGACTTCACCATTACTGGTCTCTTCCTTAGACACTTCACCATTACTGGTCTCTTCCTTCGAGAGCTTTCTTTTTCTCCCCTTTTTCCTTGAGAGCTTTTTATCACTTTTCTCTGTCTTTGAATCGTCTTTAGACCGATGTTCTTCAAGAGTAGGAACTTTTTCTTCTTCCTCTTTCTCCTCCTTCTCTTCTTCTACATCCTTCCTCTTCTCCTCTTGAGGAAGACCCGGTTCTTTTTCTTGTTCTTCCACTGAAAGATCGATTTCATCTTCCAGTTCATCCTGGAAAGTTTCTTCAGATGGAAGAAATTCACCATCTTCCAGCTCTTCTTGGAACACTCCCTTCAGCTGGAAGAAATTCACTATCTTCCAGCTCTTCTTGGAACATTCCTTCAGCTGGAAGAAATTCACCATCTTCCAGCTCTTCCTGGAACATTCCTTCAGCTGGAAGAAATTCACTCTCTTCCTGGGTAGTTTCTCGGATTTCCTGGAGAAAATTCTGCAAAAGCTCTCCATCTCTCACAGTCTCTCCTCCTTTTCGGTTTCTTCCACACAGGTACCTGAAAAAGAAAAATGCTCCGACGGCAGCAGTGCCAAAGGCAGCTGTGCCAAGAGCAAGGCCATCTTCGGCCAAAGGACATGTTGGTCGACCAAACAGAGAACCTCATCCTTCTCCGCTGCTTCGCCGCCGACAATGTCCCTCGCCTGGCCCACCAGAGTTCCGTCGCAGGGTGACAGGTTCAGTTCCTCGTACCTAACCAGGTTCGATAAACCGATGTACCCAAGGGCAGAATGCAGACGCCGCCACATCCTGTTTTGGTCCTGTAATCCTGCAGGTTCTGAAGCGCCGCGTCACACAAGTCCAGCTCTTCCTCCAGAGCTGATCGCCATTGCCATTCAGCATTATTTAAAAAAAAAGCGAGTTCAGGAGAGAGAGAGAGAGAGAGAGAGAGAGAGAGAGAGAGAGAGAGAGGAGAGAGAGAGAGAGAGAGGGAGAGAGAGAGAGAAGCCATTAGAATACAACAAATTATTTTTTGGCTTCAACTGGAGTCCAAATGTCTTCCGGAGAGAGAGAGAGAGAGAGAGAGAGAGAGAGAGAGAGAGAGAGAGAGAGAGAGAGAGAGAGAGAGAGAGAGAGAGAGAGAATAAATCAACAGAGAATCCACAAGATAAAGATATACCGAAAGTAATTTAAAAAACAATAACAAAAGGAAAGATTTATTCATAGTTTTCTTTCTTGGCGAATTGTAACATTATTATCAGCTAAGACGCATCTGAGCTAAATCTCACCCTCTGAAGACATTCTGGAAGTGTTCTTATTTCATCTTCGTTCATTCCCAGAATGTAATGTTCGCCTCCGTATGAATTTCCTCTGTATTCGTGTTAACAATTATGGAAATGACCGAAAGATTAAAGAATTCCATCTCTCTCTCTCTCTCTCTCTCTCTCTCTCTCTCTCTCTCTCTCTCTCTCTCTCTCTCTCTCGTAGGGATCTTCAAAG
>NC_090758.1:10117417-10119917 GCF_036898095.1 Palaemon carinicauda
AGTACCCAGTTACCCTCAGGCAAGAGAACTCTACGCAGAGACAGTGGAAAACCATGGTTTAGAGGCTCTGGCTCTACCCAAGACTAGAGAATAATGGTTTGGTTTTGGAGTCTCCTCCTCCTAGAAGAGCTCCTTACCATAGCTAAAGAGTCTCTTTTACCCTTACCAAGAGGAAAGTAGTGACTGAACAATTACAGTACAGTGAAAAAGAATAACATGTTTTGCCTAGTATTTACATGCCAACATATCGATCCCAGCTCGGGACCATGAGTGTAAGCTGTTCACTGGGAAGGCCACTGCCGTTGGGAACCACAAGGGGGTGGGGATTGGCCTTAACTGGCTGACGTTCTGGTGAGCATCTATACTGATGAAACGAACTGAAACCAGGCACCTTTAACCTTTAACCTTAATCCTTGTTAGTTCCTTTAGTGTCCACCTACCGAGTCATTAGCAGCCATTGTCCTGGCCCTCCTTGGTCCTGGCATGAGTGGAGAGGGGCTTGGCTGCCAATCATATGTATATATGATCAGTCTCTAAGGGATTGTTCAGCTAGCTGGGGCAATGTCCCTGTCACTGTCCCTTGCCTCTACCATTCACGGGTGGCAATTAAACCTTTAAAAACTGACAATGTGGCTCTAATCATGGCTGTAGTTGGGGCTCTAATTATGGCTCTAGTTCTGGCTCTGATATCAAGTGTAATTGCAACATAGAATTGCCTAAGAGTTCACGATAGATAGATGATAGAAGCAGGAAGAACAATAGATCTATTTTGCGATTTCTCGTGTGATGAAAAGCATGTTATAGTAAACAGTGGCTCTTGCGATGTTTGGTTTCGGTGATGTTCGGAGATTTATGAAGGATTTTGTTCATCAAATTTTGATACAGTTTGCAATATTGTCATTGTTATTGTTATTGTTATTGTTATTGTTACTACTACTACTACTACTACTACTACTACTACTAATACTTATTATAATAATAATAATAATAATAATAATAATAATAATAATAATAATAATAATAATAATAATAATTATAATAATTATAGTTATAGTTATAGTTGTTGTTGGTGGTGGCAATATTATTATTATTATTATTATTATTATTATTATTATTATTATTAGCTAAGCTATAACACTAGTTGGAAAAGCATGATGTTATAAGCCCAAGGGTTCCAACAGGGAAAAATAGCCCAGTGAGGAAAGGAAACGAGTAAATAAATAAAGTACAAAAGAAATAATAACAATCAAAATGATATATTTTAAGATCATCAACAACATTAAATTAGATCTATCATATATAAACTATAAAATCTTCATAGAAATAAGAGGAAGAGAAACAAGATATAATAACGTACCCGAGTGTACCATCAAGCAAGCGAAAGTAATTAGATTGTCTGGAGAGAGAGAGAGAGAGAGAGAGAGAGAGAGAGAGAGAGAGGAGAGAGAGAGAGAGAGAGAGAGAGTGATAATTCTCATAATTGATATAAACTGATTTATATATATATATATCTATATTATATATATATATATATATATATATATATATATATACATATGTATATATATATATATATATATATATATATATATATATATATATATATATATACATATATATATATATATATATATATATATATATATATATATATATATATATATATATATATATATATATATATATATATATATATATAATATATGTATATATATATATATATATATATATATATATATATATATATATATATATATATATATATATATATATATATATATATATATATATATATATATATATATATATATAAGAACGGTACAGAGACTGATAGGAGTGAGAATCAAAGTCAACGATACAAAAACAATTATTATCTCTACTACTGATAGAACGATCTGCTGGACTGGTTTTCTAGACCCGCTCAAAGTGGATAGTTACTTCTAGTGTCTCTAATCTCACCATCCATGTGAGCTAAGGATGGCGGGTTTGGGAGAGCCTATAGATCTACCTGCTGAGTCATCAGTGGCCATTGCCTGGTCGTCCCTGGTCCTAGCTTGGGTGAAGAGGGAGCTTGGGTGTTGAGGATATGTATACATGGTCAGTCTCTAGGGGAATGTCACTGTCCTTTGCCTCTGCCGTTCATGAGCGACCTTTAAACCTTTAACTTGATATATTGCTATATTAAATGATAGATGGATAAAGGAACAGATAACCAAGTAAATCAATAAACAGGAAAATTAACAAATAAATAAGTAAATAAATATATTAAAAAATATATATTATCAATGGATGGAATTAATGTTAATGAATTTTGTAACAACCCTTGTTGGTCTGATATAAGCAGCAATGATAGAAAAGAAAGATAATGTATCAAAATACAATTTACCTACAGAACTAACTAATCAAGTATCGAATATTTCATTTTAATCATAAATCTACATAAAATATTTTTTTTTCGTCTTATTAAAAAAAAGAATGAATTCATTTTCAACTTTGTCTT
>NC_090758.1:10124917-10134917 GCF_036898095.1 Palaemon carinicauda
CTCTCTCTCTCTCTTTTCTGGCTAGTACAGTGGTAACCTGTTCCCCTAGCATTCACAAGGTAACAGATCGATCCCAGCCAGGAACCGTAAGTTTAAGCAGTTTACTGGGGAGGCCACTGCTGTGGTTGGGCATCACAGCAGTTGTTCTTGGCCTTGTGGTTGGGCTTGCCTAGCTGACGTTCTGGTGAGCATCCATTCTGATAATACTGGAAATAAAACCAGATATCTCTATATTTATATTCACATACCCATAGCGTCCTAGGAGGACCTACTTATACCAAATACTGTGAAACAGAAACATATAATAATAATAATAATATTAATAATAATAATAAAAATAATAATAATAATGATTTTATATGTATTATTACTATTACTCTCATTATTATCATTATCAATATATTTTCAATACACATATGTGTTTTTGTATAAATAAAAAATCTCAAAAAAGGTTAAAAAACCATATGGGGAATTCTATGAAAATATTTTCCAACTAGGCATTATTTGGGAATAATAAAAAATACCTTTCACATACAAGAGGCCCTTCTAACGAAGCTTATATAAGAGCCAAGTGGCACTCCTGATAAACCATATAAGAACCAAGAGTGTTGGCCATAAAAACTCAGTCTACGGAAAAGGTCAAAATAGAAGATCATTGTAGGACAGAGCTCTGGAAATAGAGGATGTTTTTTATTCATGATATTTTGAGAAATGGAAATAGTGCATTGATTGCTCCTTTGATATATTTTATCATTATTATTACTATTTTATTATTATTATTATTATTATTATTATTATTATTATTATTATTATTATTATTATTATTATTATTATTTTATCATCATTATTATTATTATAATTTATCATTATTATCATTATCATTTTATTATTATTATTATTATTATTATTATTATTATTATTATTATTATTATTATTATTATTATTATTATTATTTTATCATCATCAATGTCTGGTCATTGTCATTGTTGATGTTAATGTTAATGCTAATATTAATGTTAATGTTAATGTTAAGTTTATTGTTATTGTTATTTTTGTTATTGTTATCAGTAGTAGTAGTAGTAGTAGTAGTAGTAGTAGTAGTAGTAGTAGCAGTAGTATTCATTCCAACAATAAAAAATAGCCCAGTGAGGAAATGAAATAGGGAAATAAATAAACTACAAGAGGAGTAATGATAATAACCATGTTATAATGCCTATTCATTCCAAAATTGATCTACTAATAATAGAAATAATTCTTATAATTATCATTCCAGCTGTGACCAGGTTGTGGAATGATCTTCCTAATCAGGTAGTTGAATGGGTAGAATTTCAAAAGTTCAAACTTGCTGCAAATGGTTTTATGTTGAATAGGCTGCCATGAGTCTATTTATAGTTCATATGTAAAAAGAGTCTTTTCTTATAGTTTATTTATTAAAGATCTATTTTAATGTTGTTACTGTCCCTAAAGTGATATATTCTAAATTGTTCATTATTTTTCTTATAGTTTATTTATTTTCTTATCTCTTTTTCTCACAAGACTATTTGTCCCTGTATGAGCTCTTGGGCTTTTAGATTCCTTCTTCTCTAACTAGGGTTATAATAGCTTAGCTAATAATAATAATAATAATAATAATAATAATAATAATAATAATAATAATAATAATAATAATAATAATAATAACAACAGACAAGAACTTTGGAACAGACCAATTACTTAAAAGAAGAAAAAAATATCTACATAACAAAATGCGGTGAAGGTTAGTTTTGAAGATGCATATGTTTATCTGTGTCTGTCTAACTGGGCTCCACAATGTACAAGAAGAGTTAGGAAATATCAAAAACTAAATTCAATTATTCGATTACTTTAAAATACATTTTCAAAATAAAATTTATTTTGCTGAATTAAAATAAATAAATTACTTTAAGCAAATGTCTCTGGTAATAATGAGAAATATTAAAATAAAATGTTATAAAAATAACATAATACTCCCCATTCCTTATTCAATAAAAAAACATAAAACATTTTAAAAAAGAAATATTTGCTGATTATTATTATTATTATTATTATTATTATTATGATTATGATAATTACTCACTAAGCTAAAACACTCTGGAAAATCAGGAGGCTATAAGCCCAGGGGCTCCAACATGGGAAATAGCCCAGTGAGGAAAGTTTAATATTTTCAATATTTGCACAATACAGGAGAAATTTCTTTCACAAATTAAATATAGACGATAATCCAATATCTGTCGACGGGTGGATGAAGGATTTTGAAGACAATTATGGAAAGGAAGTTAAAAGAGGAAATTGGATAAGGAAACGATATTAGAATAAAAAAAAATGGGATGATAAAAGGAGAAGAATAACAGAGAGAAAGTGTAGACTCAGGATAAGGAATATTTAGTCACGGGCTGAGTGGTACGTCGTTGTTGTTACAAGTTTCCTGGACCTGAATTCGATTCCCGGCCGTTCGAAAGATATTGCCTTTGAGTGGTTTCGTCTGGGGCTCTTACCAGGAGGTCGGTGAGAGAATCCAGAAATTGATGTATGTATCAAAATATATGGCTTATTTGAACATACACACACACATTATATATATATATATATATATATATATATATATATATATATATATATATATATATATATATATATATATATATATATATATATATATTCATATTTACATATATACATATATACATATTTACATATATACATATTTCATATATATATATATATATATATATATATATATATATATATATATATATATATATATATATATATATATATACATATATACATATTTACATATATACATATTTACATACATATATACATATTTACATATATACATACATATATATATATATATATATATATATATATATATATATATATATATATATATATATATATATATATATATATATATATACGTATATATATTTACATATAAATATCTATATGTATATAAATATATATATATATATATATATATATATATATATATATATATATATATATATATATATATATATATATATATATATATATATATATATATAGCCTATATATATATATATATATATACATATATACATATATATACGTAGATATATTTACATATAAATATCTATATGTATATAAATATATATATATATATATATATATATATATATATATATATATATATATATATAATATATATATAATATATATATATATATATATATATATATATATATATATATATATATATATATATATATATATATGCATATATATACGTAGATGTATTTACATATAAATATCTATATGTATATATATATGTATATATATATATATATATATATATATATATATATATATATATATATATATATATATATATATATATATATATATATATAACAGATTTTGAACGAAGCGAAAAATCTATTTTTGGGTGAGATGGCCATGTCGTCCTGATGGAAGTTCCTATAGGGTAGTTTCCTAGGGTATATTACAACTACGGCGATATTCCCAGAGAATTTACCTTAAGGTACCAGAATTCTAACTCCTGGAGCGAATATCCCTCCTGAAAGGGATATCGCGACATATCAGAGGGACGTATTCTTGACACGCCACATGGCAATCTGCACCCCAAACAGAGATTACGTATCGAGGGGTCAATTGGCAAGAAACGAAATCGGGAAAGAAAAAGGGGGAGCCGCTCCCAAGGCTCCCTATTCTCCAGTTTCGTAAGCGTGCCTGGCGCCAATCCTGGCGCCATCTGTATTCCTTGTAGCGTACACGAGGTGCTACAGATACTGTATGTAGGGAGGGGGTCCTACAGCCCTTTCATAGAAAGGGAAGGGCGGTCCATCAGGACGACATGGCCATCTCACCCAAAAATAGATTTTTTCGCTTCGCTCAAAATCCGTTTTTTGGGCTCAAGCCATGTCGTCCTGATGGAAGTATACCAGAGCATTACTGTATCTGTGGATTCTCAGAACGTGCCGTACTCCCCGGAGGTAATTTTTCCCCCGTCGACTAGACCTAGAGACCTAAGATGTTACCGTTATACATCTTTTCAACTAACTATAAACCATGTTAGAGCTTCCTGCCCCCTACAGGGAAGAGTCCTACTAGACTCTGGAAAAGTCTCGAAGAGTACATATACCTATGAATGAATACCAGGCAAGCTAATATAGTGGTCTCACCCTATAATAAGTAAAGCATAGTTTGTAAAGAACCACTGCGTCAATATGAAATATCGACCAGTTTTCCGCACAATACTTGTATTGGACAAAGGTTTATATCCGCATAGGAGGAAACTTGTAAAACCGCCACCGTCCCCTTATGGGACGGAGTCCTCCCCGTTAAGGGAAAGCATAAACCAATGCAACATAGCTTGCATAAAGGAACAATTCTATTAGAATTATCCCAGATAAGGTACATAGAATAAATGCTCAATTTTACCAATAAATTGACACAGGTGAAGGAGACGCAAGGTTCTCAAGAACAAATTTATTGACAGACAATAAATAGACAGGTTAACAACAATATATATAATATATATATATATATATATATATATATATATATATATATATATATATATATATATATATATATATATATATATATATATATATATATATATATATATATATATATAGATAAGAAGAGGATAACCCAAAACTTTAAGCATAAGTATGATAGTTAACAGAACTTGTTTATTTGAAAGAAAAAACATTAAATGCCACTTTTAAGATACCGAGGTATCAAAGTCATAAAAGTCTGTATTACAAATCAATCACATTAGCGTTAGAAACGCTCGGCACACATGTCTGCACTTATGCTAGGTTCACCTTTGGAAATGGAACAGTCTATGTGGGCAACTCAGTGCCCTCACTTAGTTTGTAGTACAGTATGTAACTACACACTCACCCTGGAATTAATCGTCCCAATTAAAACCACTGTTCCTCGCAGAGTTAAACAGTAGGGTTAACAACGCGACCCACTGCTACCACAGATCTCTTTAGTTCCTCTACTTGCTTTGCATAGTGGCGAAAGAACACTCTGGAAGACTTCCAGCCAGTGTATGAACGGAGATGTTAAAATCACTACAATTAAAGAAATTTAAGGATGAGGCAACTTTCCTCGGATCGTGACCTGCGGGTGTACTGTCAGGATCCGCTCTGCGAATAAAATATGTCATTTTCGCTCTGAGTTGATTCAGAGATAAATTTGAGCCTGATGTTTCTCCCCTGAATAGTTGACCACCCTTGAAGTCTGAAGTTCTATGAAGATAGACCTTTTAGGCATTCTACTGGACATAGAGATGCATCTTCTTTCAGAGGGCAGATTCTCCAGGGACCCCACCTGTTGGTGGGTAACTCATTCTTGGCGAGAAACGTAGGATCCGGAAACAGGTTCACTTCTCCCCCATCCAGGAACTGAACACGACCTGCCTCTCTCGAGAGGGCTACAATCTCACTAACCCTGGCCCCGGACGCGAGTGCAAATAGGAAAATAACTTTTGTGTCAAATCCTTTAACGCACACTCCTCATTGCTCAACAGAGAAGCGAAATGAAGAACTTTGTCTAAAGACCATGAAATGGGCTTTGGAGGTGCTGAAGGTCTGAGCCTAGCGCAGGCTTTCAGAACTTTATTAAAGATGTCGTTACCTAGGTCGACCTGGAAGGCATATGGAATGGGTCTTGTCAAAGCAGACTCACACGCTGAAATCGTGTTAGCTGCCAACCCTTGACCATTGGAGGTGGATGAAGAAAGATAAGCAGAAGTCTGTCAAGATCTCCTGCGGATTCTTCGCCTTGACAAAGGCCACCCACTTTCTCCAAGATGACTCATATTGCCTTCTAGTCGATTTGCACTTATATTCCTCTAGGAAGTCTATGCTAGCTTTCGAAATCCCGAAACGCTTTCTCACCGCTAGGGAGAGAAATTCATGAGCTGCAGGGTCCGGGTTTTCTGTAATGAAGCGCAGACAGTCGACTTCTGGACTCGCTGGGTCAGCACTGGATCTGGTAGCGGTACAAACTTCAGCCGTAGTTCTAAGGCCAGGGGGAACCACACGCTGTTTGGCCACTTGTGGGCCACTATTGCCGCTACCCCCCTTGAAGGATCTCAGTTTGTTGAGGACCCTCAACAGAAGGGGTTGAGGAGGGAACAGATAAATCCTGGACCATCTGTTCCAGTCGAGGGACATCGCGTCCACTGCTTCCGCTAAGGGGTCCTCGTACGGGGACACGTACAGGGGCAACTTTTTGTTGTCTTTCGTCGCAAAGAGGTCTATCTGCAGTTCTGGGACTTGATTCAGAATGAAGGAGAATGATCCTGCGTCTAAGGACCATTCCGACTCTATCGGTGTGAACCTGGATAGAGCGTCCGCTGTCACATTGCGGACTCCTTGAAGGTGAACTGCCGACAGGTACCACTTCTTCTTTCCCGCCAATCGGAAGATGGCCAACATCACCTGGTTGAGAGGTGGTGACCTCGATCCTTGTCGATTCAAGCATCTCACAACTACCTCGCTGACCATCACCAACCTTATGTGGATCGAGTGACGCGGGGGAGACTTTCTTTAAGGTAAGGAGCACGGCCATAGCTTCTAGAAAGTTTATGTGAAAGGTCTTGAATAGCTTGGACCAAGTCCCCTGGACTTTTTCCGATGAGAGTGACCTCCCCATCCCTCCTTCTAGGCATCTGAGTGAATTGTCACCGACGGGGGAGGTGGCTGAAGAAGAACCGACTTCTTTAGATGTCTGGCTTGGGACCAAGGCCTGAGAAGAGTACGTAGCCGAAGCGGAACTGGTCTTCTCAGATCTCTTCGCGCGTTTGATGCATAACTTCTCCAAACTCCGGTTGCATCCTTTAGCTGTGCTCTTAGCACTGGGTCTGTCACCGAAGCAAAACTGGAGAGAGCCAGTACCATCTCCTGTTCACGTCTTGATATCCTTTCGGAATCTAGAAGTCTCTTGACAGAACCCGCTATCTCCTTCCTTTTCCTCGCCGGGATGGAGAAACGGTGTGACATTAGGTCCCAGTGGATTCCAGCCACTGGAACTTTTGAGATGGAGAAAGTCGAGACTTTTTTCTGTTGATCTTGAAGCCTAGGTACTCTAGGAACTGGATCACTTGACTGGAAGCTTGCAAGCCTTCTGTCTCGGATGCTGCCCACACCAGCCAGTCGTCCAGGTAGGCTACTACCTGAATTCCCTTTAGGCGTAATTGTTTGAGAGCTACGGTCGCAAGCTTCGTGAAAATCCTTGGGGCTATATTTAGCCCGAATGGCATGGCTCTGAAGGCGTATAGTCTTCATTGTAGCTTGAACCCTAGGTAGGGGGAGAGTCGACGGTTGATTGGAACGTGCCAATAGGCGTCTGACAAGTCTATAGAGACGGAATATGCCCTCTTGGGCAGTAAGGTCCTTATGTGTTGCAGTGTTAGCATCTTGAATTTGCAATTCACTATGAACTTGTTGAGTGGCGACAAGTCCAGAATGACTCTGAGCTTTTCCGAGTCTTTCTTGGGAACACAAAACAGCCTCCCTTGGAATTTGATGGACTTCACCCTTCGGATCACTTTTTCCTCCAACAGTTATTGAACGTACTCCTCCAGAACGGGGGTAGAGTGTTGGAAAAACCGAGGGTACGGGGTGGAGTGATGTACCAGCTCCAGCCCAGTCCATTCTTGAGTAGGCTGTGGGCCCAGGGATCGAAGGTCCACCGATCCCGAAAATTCTGAAGTCTCCCTCCTACCGGCATCATCTCACTTGGACTGCCGTCCTGAGGTCTTGCCTCCCTGACCGCGACCACCCCTGAATCCCCTTCCCCTTGAGGGGCGCCTAGACGAGCCTCTGGCTGCTCCTCTAGGCTTTGCTCGAAAGGAAGTAAACTGCCCTTCGAACGTTGGGGTGAATGCCGTGGACTGTGTCGACACAGCCTGGGGTACCCACTGAGATGTGGTCGGGGTTTGTGCCACCATCTGAAGGCAATTGCAGTTGCTGTTGCTGTCTAAGAGGCTTGGCTGGCCGAGACGGTAGTCTAGTCCTCATGGTCTTCCTCTTTGGTTAAGGACCCTCATCCGGGGAAGACTTTCTTTTGATAGCCAGGCCCCACTTCTGGAGAAGGTTTCTATTCTCCAAGGCGTCCTTATCAACAACTTCTTTGACCAATTCAGTAGGGAAAAGGTCTTTGCCCCAAATGTTGGAGGAGATTAGTTTCCTTGGGTCGTGCCTCACCGTAGCCGAGGTGAAACACGAACTCCCTACAAGCTCTCCTCGCCTTGACGAAGCCATAAAGATCCTTCGTCACTGTGGCCAGATGAGTCTTGGCCACTACCATGAACATTTCATGGACCTTGGGGTCACTTGCCATAGTCTCAAGAGTAGTCTGAAGAGACATTGAGGCAGCCAGTCTTTCTTTTGTCTCGAACTCTCTCCACAAAAGAGAATCAGATAGCTTAGGGAGGTCCTCGCCGAACTGACGTCCGGCAATATCAGCCTCCACTTCTCAACTGAGAACGTAAGATGGACGTCCTTCCAGTCTTTGTGGTCCATAGGCAGGGCCAGCGACAAGGGTTTACACTCCTCCAGGGAGGGGCAAGGTTTGCCGGCCTCGACTGCTTTTAGTACAGTCGCAAACCCTTTCTGTAAAAAGGGGAAGGCTCTAGCAGGAGAGGACACAAAGGAAGGGAGCTTCTTACTCAATGCAGCTACCTTTGAGTTCGAGAAGCCCCTCTCTTTCATCGAGGATGAAAGCAAAGCTTGAGCCTTAGCATGGTCCATCACTATGACCTCCTTCGGCTCTGTCTCCTCCTTTGAAGCTGGTTCCTTCCTCAGCCGGACATAACAGTCCCGATATGACGCCTTTTTTGGGCCAGAATTCCACCTCTTCTAGGGGAACTGAAACCCAGCTTATCCGAGATGACAATCTTCCCAGTCGTCATCGGCATGTGCTCAGCATACCTCCATGGGTTAGCATCTGAGCACAAGGGAAGGTCTTTCACATTGAGCCTTTTCTGGGGCCCATGTAATGCTGCAAGGCTCTGCATCCGCAGTTCCATTGCACCCGCCTTCTCCTGATTCTCCTTCTGCATTTGTTGGATCATTCCAACAATGGAGGAGAGGGGCCTGTCCCAGCTCTACGGGGAGTGCGGCCAATGTTGAGGGAATAGGCTCCGGGATCTGGACCGGAGTAGCTGACACCTCGTCGACCTCTTCCTCTACAACGTCTGGGGCTTGAAATTCATCCTGGGCTTCTGCCAGGAGGTTATCCTCCAGACGCTCGTCCATGTCAGACATCCTGTCATCCAACTGATGTCTTGCATAGCGACCGCGACTTCAGCATCCACCTGGATCTGAACTTGGGGGATCTCCTCTTGAGGCTGGGGAATCACTGCATCAGCTGATGCCCCAGGGAAAAGATACGCCCTCATCTTCTCACTTGGAAGATAAGGTCCAGAGGTATTCTTCTGGAAGCCCCTTACCCAGGTACGAAGCTTCTCCCTTGCTATATCCCTTGATTCCGCCATCCTAGGGGAATCAAAGGCCTCAGTAATCAGGTTAGTGCACACGGTACATACCTGAGGGTCCCAATACTGGAGATCACCCTTGGAGACAGCGCATGCTGCGTGCCTCCTACAAAACTCATGTCCGCAGAGGTTCTTACAGCGGACGTTGCAGAAAACACTTCCGCACCTCGGAGGGTCCTCCTGTAAAGAGAAGAAATTTCCATGAGTATCAAGTGAACTATGTATCACTGGATATGCATAGTATAGCATAACAATTCAGAAAGGAAAGACACACACTTGTGTTTCCCTCACAACCCATTGTTGCAGCCTTCCAGATAATAAAATCAAAAATGGTTTATCTCTTCTAGAGTAACCAATGCAAGGTTTCCAGAGGAAACAGGTGGAGCTCACACCTAAGCAATGATTTTAAAATCCTGGATAATAGACAGGGAAGAACTCAGCTTCCTATCTGAG
>NC_090758.1:10139917-10142417 GCF_036898095.1 Palaemon carinicauda
TATATATATATATATATATATATATATATATATGTGTGTGTGTGTTTTTTTGTTTGTGTATATAATACATTTATATGTATGCATGTATGTATGCATGTATGCATGTATGTATCTAGGTATGTATGCGAGTGACTGTGTCTGTGTGCAATGGACTTTTGCATGTACGTGGCTTTAATTTACTGTCGGAGATTTTAGCTAGTGGCTTAAAATCCTCATTGAGTAGCAACGTCACCCTAAAATAATTGTTGATAATTAGAATGTCGAAAGCTTTTACTATAAGGATCAAAATTACATATATAAAAAACACACTATTTAAATGCGTGTATGTATGTATGTACATGTCACTGCTCTTCATAGGTCCTAATACGACCTGCCCATCCATCAATCAGAAATTGATGAATAGAATCAACTCTCTTCTCCTTGTATTTCTTTGGACAACAAAGGACTCCACACGAAGAGCAGGATTAGCTTGGCTTAAATGGAACTTTCTGGCATCAGACATTCACTTAGAGGAGGTGCTTTGAACAAGCACACTTACCTGATGGGATACATCAGCTTGCTTGATAGCCCAGCTAGCTTGCAGAAAGCACTGGAGGGGAAGGTATTATAGTAATTGAACTTTAACTTTTACTGTAGCATATAAGAACAAGATTAATTGATTTTTTCGTTTGAAAACTCAAGAAAATTAAGACTGTTCAAAGATGATCAAGACAATCTGCATATATACAATGACTATTAGGACAATATAATTTTATAGTTTAGCTGCTTTATAGAAAATGTCTTTACAGTCAAGGATATCCAGAGAAATATATTGAGGTAATACAATGATTATTGCTTTTCCAAAAGGAAAAAGCCCCAGATTTAATTTGGTTAGAATCAGCATTTCATAAAAGCTATGGACGTTCGTTTCCAATAGGACCCAGCGCGGGACTAATAGTACTCAGATAAGGGTCATGATATCACTACCCTCCAGCCCCGCCCATTCCCAGTTGTTGCCATTTCCTGCAAGATCAACAAAAGTGGGAATATGAGAATAGACAACCCTTTGTTGATTTAATAGTAGTTGGAAGGTCTCTCTCTCTCTCTCTCTCTCTCTCTCTCTCTCTCTCTCTCTCTCTCTCTAGTGCCTTAGTGAAGTACTTCATGTAAGTAATAATTTACCCTTTTTTTAAGTTTAACACAGGGACTCACTAGTAATACCAATAGTCAAACTAGCTTTATTTGATAAGTTTTTCGTAATTCTCACTTTATGTATTCCTAATCATCTAAGATTTTTTATTTTCATTTACTCCATACATGATCATGCTAATATATATGAAAAGTATATGACAAAGGTTTTCAATATCTTACTCGTATATAAATCTTTCAATTAATCAATTCCAATGGAAGTGTTTGGAAAACTATCTACTTGGTGAGAGACATTTAGTTGTAGGATAATCATGACCAGATTCCAGGGTGTAATACAGTATCCTACATTCTCTTGCATTCAATTAGTCAATGAATTCTAATGGAAGTGTGTGGAAACTATTTGACATTTAGTTTTAGGAATAAATAGGGCCAGATTCCAGGGTATAATACAGTATCCTGAATTCTCCTGATAAGTTTTTCTTTCAATTGGCAAAGTTTTAATGTGTTAATACAAATGGGAGGAACATTCTAAATAATGTATTATCTGGCAGCATGTGGAAATTATGTGATGAAGTGGGCGGAGCATAGGTTCATCCTTGCCAAGGTTCTTGGGCAGGATGTGTTGTACCACGCTAGCATACTTTTAGATTCATTCAGAAGCTATTTAACTTTCATAAGGACATCTTTGCTTATATGGTTTTAAATTGAACATCCTTTTATTCTTTATTTATACACATGATATTGGGGTCAATTATCTTCAATTTCAGGATCCCAGAAAACTAAATCAATCTATCCATTGCGGACAGTTGCAAAATGTCTCAAGAAAGGACCCTAGAGAAACTTTTAGCCTCTATATATGAAACATTTTTAATTAAGTATCATATTAGTGTCATCATAATCCAGATAGGATAAACACACACTAAAAGTTAGCCTCTTTTAAATTCCATCATATCTGGAATTTTCTCTAGTGCCACATGCAAAGTCTGAAAGCTTGTTTCCAAACGTCCATTTATGCATACATAAAACTAGCCTCATGGCTAGTACGCTGGTAACATGTTCACCTAGCATTCGCATGGTAGCAGATCGATCCCGTCTCGGGACCGGGAGTTTAAACTGTTTACTGGGGAGGCCACTACTGCAATTCGGCACCAGAGTGGTTGGTCGAGCTTGCCAGATGCCATTCTGGTGAGTATCTATTCTGATAAAACCAGACACCTTTAACCTTCAGAGTATATTCACTTATTAGTTCTAAAAGATCTGAATCAAATAAACTAGAAATATAACAAGAGACAATACCAAAGATGGGATCATCATTTGTGGACTTTTTCACCTTCTAGATGAAATCTAATAACTGGTCTCTGGAGGCCATATC
>NC_090758.1:10152417-10156015 GCF_036898095.1 Palaemon carinicauda
CAGATTCTCCAGGGACCCCACCTGTTGGTGGGTAACTCATTCTTGGCGAGAAACGTAGGATCCGGAAACAGGTTCACTTCTTCCCCATCCAGGAACTGAACACGACCTGCCTCTCTCGAGAGGGCTACGATCTCACTAACCCTGGCCCCGGACGCCGAGTGCAAATAGGAAAATAACTTTTTGCGTCAAATCCTTTAACGCACATTCTTCATTGCTCAACAGGGAGGCGAAATGAAGAACTTTGTCTAAAGACCATGAGATGGGCTTTGAGAGGTGCTGAAGGTCTGAGCCTAGCGCAGGCTTTCGGTACTTTATTAAAGATCTCGTTACCTAGGTCGATCTGGAAGGCAAATAAAATGGGTCTCATCAAAGCAGATTTACACACTGAAATCGTGTTAGCTGCCAACCCTTTGCCATGGAGGTGGATGAAGAAAGATAAGCAGAAGTCTGTTGAGATCTCCTGCGGATTCTTTGCCTTTACAAAGGCCACCCATTTTCTCCAAGATGACTCATATTGCCTTCTAGTCGATTTGCACTTATATTCCTCTAGGAAGTCTATGCTGGCTTTCGAAATCCCGAAACGCTTTCTCACCGCAAGGGCGAGAAAATCATGAGCTGCAGGGTCCGGGTTTTTCTGTAATGTAAGCGCAGACCAGTCGACTTCTGGACTCGCTGGGTCAGAACTGGATGTGGTAGCGGCACGAACTTCATCTGTAGTTCCAAAGCCAAGGGGAACCACATACTGTTTGGCCACTTGTGGGCCACTATTGCCGCTACCCCTTTGAAGGATCTCAGTTTGTTGAGGACCCTCAACAGAAGGTTGTGAGGAGGGAACAGATAAATCCTGGACCATCTGTTCCAGTCGAGGGACATTGCGTCCACTGCTTCCGCTAGGGGTCCTCGTACGGGGACACGTACAGGGGCAACTTCTTGTTGTCTTTCGTCGCAAAGAGGTCTATTTGCAGTTCTGGGACTTGATTCAGAATGAAGGAAAATGATCCTGCGTCTAAGGACCATTCCGACTCTATCGGTGTGAACCTGGATAGAGCGTCCGCTGTCACATTGCGGACTCCTTGAAGGTGAAATGCCAACAGGTACCACTTCTTCTTTTCCGCCAATCGGAAAATGGCTAACATCACTTGGTTGAGAGGTGGTGACCTCGACCCTTGTCGATTCAAGCATCTCACAACCACCTCGTTGTCTGTCACCAATCTTATGTGGATCGAGTGACGCGGGGAGACTTTTTTTTAAGGTAAGGAGCACTGCCATAGCTTCTAGAAAGTTTATATGAAAGGTCCTGAATAGCTTGGACCAAGTCCCCTGGACTTTTTTCCGATGAGAGTGACCTCCCCATCCCTCCTTTGAGGCGTCCTGAGTGAATCGTCATCGACGGGGGAGGTGGCTGAAGAAGAACCGACTTTTTTAAATGTCTGGCTTGCGACCAAGGTCTGAGAAGAGTACGTAGCCGAGGCGGCACTGGTCTTCTCAGGTCTCTTCGCGCGTTTGATGCATACCTTCTCCAAACTCCGGTTGCAATCCTTTAGCTGTGCTCTTAGCACTGGGTCTGTCACTGAAGCAAACTGGAGAGAGCCTAGTACCCTCTCCTGTTCGAGTCTTGATATCCTTTCGGAATCTAGAAGTCTCTTGACAGAGCCCGCTATCTCCTTCCTTTTCTTCGTCGGGATGGAGAAACTGTGTGACAAAAGGTCCCAGTGGATTCCAGCCACTGGAACTTTTGGGATGGAGAAAGTCGAGACTTTTTTCTGTTGATCTTGAAGCCTAGGTACTCTAAGAACTGGATCACCTGACTGGAAGCTTGCAAGCATTCGGTCTCGGATGCTGCCCACACCAGCCAGTCGTCCAGGTAGGCTACTACCCTGAATTCCCTTTAGGCGTAATTGTTTGAGAGCTGCGCTCGCAAGCTTCGTGAAAATCCTTGGGGCTATGTTTAGCCCGAATGGCATGGCTCTGAAGGCGTACAGTCTCCGTTGTAGCCTGAACCCTAGGTAGGGGGAGAGATGTGACGGCTGATTGGAATGTGCCAATAGGTGGTCTGACAAGTCTATAGAGACTGAGTATGCCCTCTTGGGCAGTAAGGTCCTTATGTATTGCAGTGTTAGCATCTTGAATTTGCAAATTCACTAAGAGACTTGTTGAGTGGCGACAAGTCCAGAATGACTCTGAGCTTTTCCGAGTCTTTCTTGGGAACACAAAACAGCCTCCCTTGGAATTTGATGGACTTCACCTTTCGGATCACCTTTTTCTCCAACAGTTCTTGAACGTACTCCTCCAAAACGGGGGTGGAGTGTTGGAAAAAAACCGAAGGCACGGGGGTGGAGTGCTTGTACCAGATCCAACCCAGTCCATTCTTGAGTAGGCTTTGGCCCAGGGATTCGAAGGTCTCCAGCGATCCCGAAATTTCATCAGTCTCCCTCCCACCGGTATCGTTTCACTTGGACTGCCGTCCTGAGGTCTTGCCTCCCTGACCACGACCACCTCTGAATCCCCTTCCCCTTAAGGGGGCGCCTAGACGAGCCTCTGGCTGCTCCTCTAGGTTTTGCACGAAAGGAAGAAGACTGTCCTTCGAACGTTGGGGTGAATGTGATTGACTGACCTGGCACAGCCTGGGTAACCCACTGAAAAGTAGTCGGGGTTTGTGCCACCATCTGGGGCACTGGAGGCAAAGGCAATTGCAGTTGCTGTTGCTGTCTATAAGGCTTGGCTGGCTGAGACGGTAGCCTAGTCCTCATATTCTTCCTCTTTGGTTGAGGACCCTTATCCGGGGAAGATTTTCTTTGATAGCCAGCCCCACTTCTGGAGAAGGTTTCTATTCTCCACGGCGGCCTTATCAACAACCTCTTTGACCACATCGGTAGGGAAAAAGGTCTTTTCCCCAAATGTTGGAGGAGATTACTTCCTTGGCTCGTGTCTCACCAAGCCCCGGTGAACACGAACTCCCTGCAAGCTCTCCTTGCCTTGACGAAGCCATAAAGGTCCTTCGTCACTGTGGCTAGGTGAGACTTAGCCACTACGATGAACATTTCATGGACCTTAGGGTCACTTGCCATTGTCTCAAGAGTAGTCTGATGAGACATTGAGGCAAGCCAGTCTTTCTTTTGTCTCGAACTCTCTTCGTAAAAGAGATTCGGACAGCTTGGGGAGGTCCTCGCCGAATTGCCGTCCGGCAATATCAGCCTCCAACTTTCCCACTGAGAATGTCAGATGGACATCCTTCCAGTCTTTGTGGTCCATAGGCAGAGCCAGCGACAAGGGTTCACACTCCTCCAGGGAGGGGCAAGGCTTGCCGGCCTCGACTGCCTTTAGGACAGCCGCAAACTCCTTTCTGTAAAAAGGGAAGGCTCTAATCAGGAGGAGGACACAAAAGAAGGGAGCTTCTTGCTCAATGCAGATACCTTCGAATTAGAGAAGCCCCTCTCTTTCATCGAGGATGAAAGTAGGGCTTGAGCTTTAGCGTGGTCCATAATAATGACCTCCTTCGGCTCTGTCTCCTCCCTTGAAGCTGGTTCTTTTCTCAGCCGGACATAGCAGTCCGGATATGATGCCTTGCTGGGCCAGAATTCTACCTCCTCTAGGGGAA